>NW_024354502.1:19141038-19247542 GCF_902729225.1 Pteropus medius | reverse complement strand
AAATGCCTCACACTTTACGATGCTTGGTATGTGATGCCATCATCAGTTAAACAATTTTCTCTGTCATCAGACTATATAATCGGGCTTGGAAATCACTCCCCACAAATGAAATTTCCCAATCTTTCATTAGCAAGTGGGGCAAGCTAGGGTAACCTTAAAGAGTACTTAAAAAGTATGAGAACTTTAGAAGTTAAGATCAAACTTCATGAATTTGCTACAATCGATAGTTTTCATTAAAAGACTAGTTTTATCTCATTCATTCCCAAGTGCTCTGTTTGGTTAGCTCCATAGGATACCATTAAAATCAGGAAGCTTCGTGACGGCCTGTGTATGTACAACTGCACTCCTGATGCCTCTTTTCTCTCATCCCTGTAAAGCAATTTTGTTTGAACCTCTGAAGGCACTTCAGACATGTTTTACAAAACTAATTTTAAGTGAGTATTAATTCAATTGAGCATTCCTGGTGTGGCCGTTTCAGCTGTGCAGAATGCCACAGCAATGAGGAAATTGTTTGTTTCAGAGCAGGAGATGCCAATGCGATGACAGACTTTTTTAAAGGCATGTAGCTGGTGGCTGTTAAATCTGCATTTCCTGACATTCATAATGTTCACCACTGGACGTGAGCAGAGAGTTAGTTAATAATCCGGCCTTCTTTTTCATAGCGTGTTTAACAATACAAAGTGTTTTTTTTTTTAATAATTATTTCATTGAATCTTAACAATGACCCTATGAGACCGGTAGGGACAGCCTGGCAACATAAGAACATCCTAAATGTCATTGTCAGAAGAGAAAATCCTACTCCCTAGCATAGAATCCGGGTACTCCCTAGTAAGTAAAAAGCACACTTACATTCTTTTCAGTGAATGTTCATCGATTCCCTTCAATGGACTGGGGTGCTGGAAGATGTTGGGGAGCCACAAAGGACCCCACACCGTCGCTTTCCTCAAGGAACTCTGCTTGTCAGGGAGTAGACATGAGCACCACTCTCTATCCTCAGATGCTACAAGTGCCATAATTAATGTCATCTGGGAAAGTGCAAGGGGAGAGAAGTTTCAGAGAATTGGAGGAGACATTTTTGCTGAGTTCTGAAGTGTAGGTAGGATTTCTCCTGGGAGGGAAGTGCAGGGAGGACAAGTGCAGGAGCCGTCACAGCATACATGGGGACAGAGGCATGGACTGCATGATTTCTTCAGAGAATGGAGAGAAGCGGGTGGCTAGAGCAGCGGTCGAGGAGGAGGGCTGTCTCCAGTTAGGCCGATGGTAGAGGGCCTTATTTGCTATGCTAAAGGATTTGGACTCTTCCTGCAAACCAGGGAGATGGTAAAGAGTAGATCTACTTGGGTTTGAGTCTAGGCTCCAAGGGCTTGTTGACGTGGAGAAGTTAGTTCATCGTCTTCTGTAAAATGGGGGTAATACTCATAGTTATGGGTTAGTTTTGAATGTTAATGAGCTAATGTGTGTACAGAGCTTAGATAGTGTCCGGTACATAGTATGTGTTGAATAGTTATTAACTACTACCTAGCTAATATATCTTCACCTTTTTTAAATCAGATTCATTTGGGAATGGACAAAGCCTCTCCCTATACACAATATTTTGTGTATGATTTAATGGGGTTCTCAGATGCCCTGACCCTGAAGTCCACATTAAGAATCCGGTTATAAGGTATATGGAGCTATCTGAAGTTTTAAAGCAGAAGATGTTGAGACCAGATCAGATTTTTTTTTTTTTTGAGGGAAACACTGGATACTAGAGAAGGAAACCATCTGTGGTTCTCATATCTGATTGCACATTATAATCACCTGTAGAGCTTTTTAGACATGCCAGGGCTCCAGCTTCACCCCCAGATATTCTGATTAGTCTGGGATGCGGCTGGGTATCAAGATTTTAAAAATCTTTCAGTCTATGGCCGTGCTACCCTGAACACACCTGATCCCGTCTGATCTCAGAAGCTAAGCAGGGTCAGGCTTGTTTAGTACTGGGATGGGAGACCACCTAGGAAGACCAGGTGCCGTAGGCAAAAAAAAAAAAAAAAAAAAAAAAAAAATCTTTCTGGTAATTCTAATGTGTAGCCAGCTTTGAAAACCATTGAATTAGGTTCAGTGTTAGTCAGCTGGAGAGAGGAGACTAGCAGAGGAGTAGACGGAAAGGAGAAAAGACGAGATTCCAGAAATCTTTTAGAGATAGAATCAACACACCTGTGTGACCAATCAGACGGCGTGACAGAGGAGAGAGTTAGGTCCTCCCATTAACCCAGGCGGAAGGAGGAGACGTTTGTGTTTTGTTTATTGTTTATTGATTTTACTTTAATATGTAGGAGGTAGGAGAGGGCAAGGAGAAAACAGTTAATTCAACAAACATGTACTTAATACTGCTGGTCCTGACTTATGGTGGTTTGGTTTAGGATTTTTTTGACTTTATGATGGTATGAAAGCAACACGCATAATAAATTACATGAGATATTCAACACTTTATTATAAAATAGGCTTTGTGTTAGGTGATTTTGCCTCATTGCGGGTTGATGTAAATGCTCTGAGCTTGTTTAAGGTGGGCTAGGCTAAGCTATGATGTTCAAGAGGCTAAGAGTACTAAGTGCATTTTTGCCTTATGATATTTTCGGCTTATGATGGGTTTAATGAGATGTAACTCAATTGTAAGTTGAGGAGCATCTGTATACATTTATTCAGTGCAAACTGTGGGCCTAGATTTTGTTTTGGACACCTTTGACATCCCTGCAGAACATGGAAGTGTCACATAGACAGCTGTAAGATACCAGTACAGGTTGTCATCAGTCATCAGTTCATAGCCAGGTGGTTGTGGGAGGGTATGGATGAGATCACCCAAGATACAGCAGAGAAAGAGACAAGACCACCAGTTAGGGAACTCAGAGGGTCATGGACCACTGAGGCCACACTGAGGAAAGGAAAGCATTTGCGTGAGATGGTGAGGCTGCGAGAGAAGGAGGCAAGAGTTTCCAGAAGGAAAGGGTAGGCACTGAGCGAAGCGCAGCAGAGAGATGACCTGGGGTGAGGACCTGGAGGAGCAGGCCCTGTGTTTGATCGATAGGAGTTGGCCATGGCTTTGGAGACAGTGGCAGGGACAGAAGCCAAATTCCAGTGGGTATAGACAAGAAAGTGAGGAAGCATGAGCATCGGTGTAGGAAGTTTGGGGTAAAAGCAATGAAAGCAGTAGCTGCGGGGGAGGAAGGGTGGAGGAACAGGGCTTTCTTTTAGGTTGGAGTGGCTTATTGTAGTCTGAGGGGAAGGAGCCAGGCTAGAGGAAGCCATCAAAAATACAGACGAGGGAGGAGACGGCCGGTGGAGCCAGGGGTCAGCTTCGGCAGGCGGCCCAGGGCTCTCAAACACTGAGTGAAGTGTTTGCTTATGGATAGAAGTAGAGATGTTTCTTGGAGGTGAAAGAGAGGTAGTTTCAAGAATGATACAGACTTGTCTAATGAGCCGCCCAGGGCCATTTCTGAATCCCAAGACAGTTTCCTACCTATATTTTCCTTTCCAGTCCCAGTTCCCAGAACTCAATCTTTTTCTTTCTCTCTTCAGGTGCTGCCACCTCTCCCGGACCTAAGGCTGGCTGGAGAGGGAGCTGTGATGTCTGAGATTTCCACATTCTTCACTGTTCCAAAAGAAAAGCACGAGCCTTTCTGTTTGGAGTTGATGGCTAATCATGGTGTGGGAAGAATCCAGCTGAGGTTATGAGAGTTATGGATTCGCACAGTTCTTCAGTAACTTGTGCTGGTTCTTTCCTTTCCAGGGCGGCGCCCTCCTCTGCTTCTGGGTCTCTCGTAAGGGATCTGGCTTCCATGCACATTGCTGACCATTCCCTCTTTCACAAAAAGCTTTCTCCTCCTGGCATCAATGATTGTCCTCATGCCCACTGATTCCCCTTCTCTTCCTGACCTCTAGATGCTGGGTGCTCAGGGCTCTGTCCCATGCTCTTCTCCAAATACATTCTCTCCCCAGGCCGTCTCATCCAGTCCTATACTTTAAATCTCATCTCTGTTGACATAAGAAGCATTCAAATCTGTAAATGATTTTTTAAATTTTTTAAAATAAATTTATTCAAATTAGTTTCAAGTACACAGTACATTGGTTAGACATCTATAATGTTCATAAAACGAACCCCCAATTGCTCCCTCCCTCCCCTGGCCCTCCATTTAGCCATCATATTAATGCTAACTGCATTCCCTCTGCCATGTTCCCCATGCCCTACTACCAACTACTAATTTGTACTTCTTTAACCCTTCACCCCATTCTCCCAGCCCCCAAATGCCCTCCCCTCTGTCCGTCACCAAATTGTCCACTATATTTGTAAGTCTGTTTTTGATTAGTTTTTGATTGTTCTTTTTGTTCCTTAGATACTGCATATAAGTGAAATCATATGGTATTTATCTTTCTCTGTCTGACTTATTTCACTCAGCATAAAACCTCTAGTTCCATCCATGTTGTTGCAAATGGTAGGATTTAATTTTTTTTAATGGCTGAGTAATACTCTATTGTATATATGAACTATAATTTCTTTATCCAATCATCTGCTGATGGGCATTTAGGTCATTTCCATATCTTGGCTATTGTGCTGCCATGAATACTGGAGTACATAGATCTTTACGAATTATCATTTTGGTTTTCTTTGGATAAATACCCAGAAGTGCAATTACTGGGTCAAAAGGTCTATATATCTATTTTTAATTTTTTGAGGAATCTCCATACTGTTTTCCATAGTGACTGTACCAATTTGCAATCCCATGTAAAGAATTTTTATTATAAGAGCTTACTTGAGACAAAGCTGATGACAATTGCCAGGAAGCGAGATCTCAAATACTCTGGAGAATAACAGTTTTGCAGTTTCTTTTATGCATTGGAAATTAAGGAAAGAATGTAAGGAAGATTACATGAAGGTGGGACAAAGCAAGGCAGGGTTTGGATTAAGGGATAGTTAAGATTCTGTGCTACTTCGAGGGTTAATACCCCCTTTGAGGGGTGTTACTTCTAGTGTCTCAAAGGTGTGTTAACCTAGATGCACAAGAACAATGGACAGGTCTGGCTTAGAACTTTCACTTAAGAAGTTACAGGTCTGGGGCATGACTACCTACCACGACCTGCTCAGTTAGGAATTTATGATTAGATCACCCTGTGAGGTTACTTTCCATAGAATCCCTTTTTTGTCCACCCCTCTACGCTGAGGCCTCCCCAGCTTGACCTCTCAACTCCAACACCAGAACTGCCCGCCTCATGCCTGACATTTCCATGTGGATATCTCACAGACCTCTCCATTCTAACCTGCCTAAAACAGAACTCCTGATTTTCTTTCCCTCCTTTTGTTTCCTACTCTCGGTATATTCCGGTAATTGTTTCTCAGCTGCTTAATCAAAACCCTAGAGTCGTCCTTGATTCCTCTCTTTCACTTGTTTACTGAATCGATCCATCAGTAAATCCTTTTGACTCTACTTCTAAAATATATTGAAATTTTTCCATGTCTTCCATCTCCAATCTAACCCAGTGCTACTCAAGGTATGGTTTGCAGACCAGCAGCATCAGCATCATCTGGGAGCTTGTTAGAAAGGTAAAAATCTTAGAGTCCTTTCCAGAATCAGAAACTCTAGGGATGCAGACCTCCAGAGAATTCTGATGCCCCCTAACACTTGAAGCACTACTCTGGTCCAGGCCTTTACGATCTCTGTCTAAGCCACCTCAATAGCCTCCGACTGGTCTCTGAATCTACTGTCTTGCCTCACTACAATCTGCTCTCCTCCTTGCAGCCAGAGTGATTGTTTTTTAAAAACAATTAAATCAGATTATGTCACACAGACACACGTCCTCCCCTCCCCCACCGACAGTTTAAAACCTCTCATAGCTTCCCAATGGACATAGTATGGCCCCGGGTCTCTTTCTGGGTCCACAGAGCCCTGAGGTAAGATCTGGCCACACCTACCACTCCAGTCTCTGCCAGCACCTCCCTTTCCCTTTCCTCCAGCCTCCAGGAAAATGGGCCTCTTCCTTCTGCAGAAGCACCTGGCTTGTTCCCAACTGAGGACCTTTGCACTGGCTGTTCCTCTGCCTGAAATGCTCTTCCCTGAGCTTTAATAGCTGGCTTCCTCATGTCATTTACTTCTCAGTGTAACTGGTACCTGCTCCAGAAAGGCTGTCTTCAACTAACCAATCCAAAATAGCCCCTCTTTGTCAAATTACACGGTTTTAACCTTCTGCATAGTACTTATTACTATCAATTTTAAGAATTTTCTTATTTACTTATTGTCCAATATAATCTAAATATTTCGAGACTAGGGACCTGTTTTGTCTTGTTCACTGCTGTGGTAAATAACCTAGAACTATACCTGGAACGCAATAGACATTCGAGAAATATTTGCTAAATGAGTTTTACTTCTCTCTTACTTGTAGGCCTGAGGTTGCTATTTGTGAACCAGTGTCCACTCAGATGCCCACTTACTCCTCTCACCTGGTTGCACTTCTGGGAGCCTCCAGTCAGTGTCTCATCTCTGTGGGACCTGAGTCCACATGACAGTGTGGTCCTCATTGATCACATCTCAAATGGAGGCAAGAACTTAAGAAGACATTAACTTCAAAAGAAGGCAAGAATGTGAGAGGACATTAGCAGGCTACTTTCTTGGAATTTCAAGGAGGGAATCAGAGTCGACGCCTGAGGGCCTCTATTTTTTCATGTGGCTGTTGAGTAATAGGTGAAGTTGCCTAGTTTTTAAGAACATTGACTTTGTGGTCGGAGAGGTCTAGGTTCAAGCCCTGGCTCTTCCATTTATTGCTGTGAGAACTTTGGCAAGCTACTGACACACTCTAAGCCTCAGTTTCCCCATTTGTAAATTGGGAATAATAATAGTACCTCAGCACAGAACTGTTGAGAGTCTTAAATTAGATGTCTATAATATATCTGGCAGATGGTAAGCCACCCCATAAGTGTCAACTGTTATTACTGTTGCTGTTAATTTTTTATACTGAAAGTATGAATAGCACTGAGTACTCAAAAAAAAAAAATGATACAAACATATTCATAATAAGAAAAATGCAAGCTAAAAGTACATTGAGATCTTATTCATCAGTTTCCAAATTGGCAAAGCCTAGAAAGTCAGCTGACACTGTTGGTAGAGAAACAAGGAAGCTGATGGGAAGGTAAATTTGTACACCCCCCTATCCCGCAGAGAACATTGGCAATAGCTAACAAAATTCCAAATAAACATACCCTTTGGCTCAGCTAATCTACTTCTAGGAATTTATGCTACAAATATTCTGGCACGTGTATAAAATGCTGTATGGAAAGATTATTCATTACACTACTGTTTGAGTATCAAGATATTGGAAGGGAACTGGTTAAATAAATCACAGTATACCTATATCATGTAACAAATAAAATGAAGAAAGTTCCTTAAGATACTGATGTGGAACACGTATTAAAATAGATTGTGAGGTGAAAAAAAGCATATCAAGATCAGATGTATAGTAGGGTACAGCAACAAGCTGGCAGTGAGGAAAAATGTATATGTGTATGTATTTTGCATAACCAGAAGATCTATGATAGCACAGAGTAGAAGAAATAATTTTTATTTTATATTCTTTTATATCACTTGAATTTTGAACCATATTAATCAATTATCTGTTAAAAAAAATGGAGATTCTGATTTTTAAAAACGTAATTGTTAGTATTATTGCCCAGTATCTCTTACTTGTTAGGTGTTGACTGGTTCTAGGAATGGTGTATCTCTCCTAATAATTACTAACTTCAGAGTCAAAAGCAACGATAACAAAAATACTAAAAATCCATACATTCTTGGGTACTGTACTTGTTGGTCTAATAGTTGACTTGCAGAGGAGATGTCTAGAGTAGATAATGAAGTGTGCTTATGGTAATCTCTGTCAGCCTGAAGAGAATGTTCTAAATTTCTTCAAAGCTTTTGAAAATAATATTTTTCTTTTTCATTTTTCTAGCATAAAAACAAATAGCAGATATCTGGAAGAAACAAAAAGTTAGCATGCATCTGGAAGTTTTCAAGCAATGTAGTTGTAACTGTGTTCTTTTGGAAAGAAGCACGAAGAAAAGTGAATATACTTTTCTTCACATTTATTCTGCATTCCTCAAAAGGAATTTTGTGAGAAAAATTGAGAAGAGCTTAGAGCAAAGTAAAGTCAGCCTTCTGAAGGGCACTGCCTCTCCATTTTAAGAGTTTCTTTGTGACAGCCTCTCCTGCCAAAATCTGCCTATCTCCCCCTACTTCCTTATCACACACATTGTCAAACCTTATGAGTTTTTTCTTTGCTTCTGATTTTTTTCTAACCCCCTGACTTCTTGTGAGTCTATTTGCCCTGTACCCTGCTACCTAAGAGTCAGGGGATATAAATGGGTGTTGGTATTAATTAATTGATTATTTAATTTTATAAACATTTATTGGTTCCTACTATGTATCTAGCACCATATCAAGTGCTGGAAACTCAGAAAAGAATAAGAAATGACTTTGATAGTTGTACCAACGAGCTCATGGTCATTTTAGGGAGACAGAATTTGAATACAGTGTGACAAGTACTTGAGTGTTATGTAACCACTTGGAAGGAGCATCTAACCCAGCTTTGGTGTAAGAAAGCTGTTAAGAAGGGATTCCTGGGGAAGAAGGGTCTGAGTGGAATCTTAAAAGATAAGTAAAAGTTAACCCAGGGGAGAGAAGGGTCTGGAGGGTGAGGTTGGGCACTGGAGGAAGGGGCTGGAGAGAGGAGAGGCCTTCTGTGGTGATGGTGGTGCTACATTTCAGCAAGAGCAGACTTGAACGTAAGAAGTAAACTCTAGTTTTGTGTGTGTGTGTGTGTGTGTGTGCGTGCGTGCATGCTCAATGAGTTTAACTAGGATATGATGTGGCAGCAGATGAGGGAATGGAGAGTTTCAGGAAGGAGGAAGTAACTGAGAATATCAAATGCAATAGAGGGCCATTGACTAACAAATAGTAGGTCATTGGTGACCTTTACAAAGTACCTCAGGTGTGATAGGGAGCCAGGCTTTGATATATTGAAGAGTGAAAGGGACGTGAGACTGTAGGACTCAGATAATAGTTAACATTTATTGATTCCCTTCAGTATGGCTAGGTTCTGTGTTAATGCATTTAATTCTCACAACAACCTAAGAGGTAGATATTATTTATAGCCTTATTCCATAGCAGAGGAGACTGGGGAACAGAAATATTAAGTAAAAGGTTATACAGTTGGAAGTGGCAGAACTAGGAGCTAAAGTTCCTAGAATCCAAACTCTTGATGACTAAGAACCTGGGATTCTAGAAATGTGATATTTACTAGAGAGTGACATGAGTCTAAAGTTATTAAATTTTTATTATTGTTTCAAGCTACTGGATATTGGAGCGTGTTTCTAGACCAAAAGAAAGACACCTGGAAACATGGAGAGAGTGATGATGAATAGAGCGAGGTACAGGAAGATAAGGCTGAATCCTGGATTCGCCATTAAGAATGTCACGGATAACCTTTGGGACAGCGTGTTTGGCAGCACAGTGGGGGAGGAAGCAGACAGAGTAGAGTGAGGAGGGCAGTGGATTAATAGCTGCCATTAGAGCACTGGAGGTGGGATGGCTGTGTGTTGGTTGGGAACAGCCGGATCCCAGAGGTAGCAGAAAGGGACCCAAGGGTGTGACTGTACACAAATCTGGGTTTTAGAAAACAGGAGGTTCCAGAAACTGGTAGGTCAGGGCTTAGGGCGATTGCCTGTCCCAAGTAGCATAAGTACATCAAAATAAATACCATTGATACCTTAAACCAACCTCAGCTAGATCCTCAAGAGCAGCCTGACCTTTTCCATTCCTCAAATCTCTTCAAGAGAATGGATGCTTAACTCTAATTAATCAATTATTTATAATCTTTATTATTAGCACAAAAAAAGTGCCAGTTTTGTAGTTGGCGTTTGACAATTCTGAGTTATGTTCTGATGATGGCAGCCCCTTCCTAACCATAGTCATTACCTTGTATCAAGCACCTGTATACGTATGTTCAGTCCTGTGAAATGCGTCAGCCCCTCAACCTTTACACAGATGCATGAATAAGGCTGGGTCAGTCAGTGACCTGTCTAACAGTTGTGTCTCAGACAGGAATCTCCACAGTCAGAATATGAACCCATGTCTGTTAGAGTCCAAAACCAATATCTCAACTACCATGCAAATGCACCTGTAATCCAATACTTCTATCAGATTTCCTTTTAAAGGGTCTTATGGGTAGAATTTTAAATGAAAGGCTTATAAAAATCTCTTAGAAAACAGGATATAGTTGTTGTTTTAAATTGTTTTTACTTCAAAATACATAAAATACCTTACTTTTAAAATTTAAGATTTTTTTAGTTAAATTTAAATGTTTATTTCAGATAAATTAAAAAAAAGGATGATGTTACCACACAGAATTAACTGTCATGCTTTGCTGTGTTTTCTCCCAGACTTTCCATAGGCATATACAGCATGTTTGTGTATATATGTTTGTACAGATATATTTCTTTATATAAAGAGCATCATAGTGAACATACACACACATAAAAATATAGTTTCAACACCATTTTGATAGTAGCCTTGAAATACTTTTATAACAGACTTATCTGTGCCACAGTGTGCTTCGGAAGATAAAGAACCATGAATAAGTTTATCTTGCAATTTACTTAATAGATGCTAGGAAGAAGCCTGTTCAATTTTTCAAATAATTTATATTGAAGTGCCCTAAGTGTTCAATATAGATTGGAGGGTAGTAGAGGATAGAAAGTAAGCATACAGGCTCTGAAAAGCCAGACATCCTGGCCTTGAATCCCAGATCCCAGTTTCCCCATTTACTAGCTGTGTAACCTTGAGCAAGCTGCTTCGCATCTCTGTGCCTCAATTTCCTGATCTGTATAAAGGGGAATAATAGTACCTAGATGAGTGAGACCATATCAAGTGCGTAAAACAGTGCCTGGCTCCAAATAACATTCAATCCATGTTTGTGTTTCAAAATACATTCCTCTGTGTTACATAAATATTCAAGCTGCTGAGTCATTTACTCCAAAAACCCCAGTTAGTTTGACACAGCTGAGGCAGATATAAAAGCTTTTCAGGTTGATTCCTGCGGTGGGGACTGGGAGTCTGTATTTTTACAAAACTCTCCAGGTAAGTGAATCTTAGGATCAGTCAGGTTCATGAGCCACTGGTCTAGAACACTTGACACAGTTGGACAGAAGTTAGGTGGTGGGTGAGACCATATAGACTCAGAACAGTGTTCCGAAATAGCTCCGCCCAGCTGCACATTGGGCCTTTGTTAGTAGCAAAGCAGGGCGATATGACATTTAAAACTGGAATATTGTTGGCTGAGAATCAATTAAACTAAAGAGGGCTAAAGCAGTGAAGACGTGAAAGAAATCTGCGGACAGAGGTTTATTTCTGAAGTGAATCAGGTTTATTTCTGAAGTGAATCAGATATTTTTTTCTTCATTTTGTTCCATTGCTTTTGTCTAGCTTATTTTAAAAACTATTTAGAAATGCATTTTTCCTGCTTGTGATAACAGCTGATGTTTATTTAGTATGAGTTAGGCACTGTGCTAGCAGTGTTTAAGCTTTATTTCATGTAACCTTCCAGACAGCTGTATGAATTGTGTACCATTGTTCTCATTTTACAAATGCAAAAACTAAAATTTAAAGTTAAATAACTTGCATAAGGTGCAATATCTATTTTCCCTTTCTTCTTTAGTAACACAATGCCAATTTTATTTGGGGTGTTAGTGCACCCAGTGAAAAAACTACATTTCCCTCTGCCCCTTGCAGCTGGATGTGGCCCTATGTCTATGTTCTGGTCCATGAGATGCAAATGAAAGTACTGCATGGGCCTTCTGGGAAAGTTCTTTAAAGGGTATTGACTCTGCCATTTCTTCTCCATTTCTTCTTCCTGATGCCTGAAATGCAGACACGGTGACAGGAGCTTCAGTAGCCATCTTGTACTTTGAGGATATAAACCATGCATTAGATAGTGATGTTCACTAGGAACTGCTATTCTGGCCCGGGGCTGCCTATCTCTGACTTATATGAAACATAAATAAATTTCTATCTTATTCAAGTTTCTCTTATCAACAGACAAATATAATAGCTTATGCTTCTATTATGCTTTATCAGAGCTAACTATCTACCAGACACTGTTCTAAGTAGTTCCTGTATATTGACTCACTTTGTCCTCATGACAACCCTGTGACGCTGTGCTGTTATTATTACCATTTTGCAAATGTGGAAATTGAAGCAAAAAGAGGTTGAGTGACTTGCCAAAGATCACATAGCTAGAAGTGGCAGAGCCAGCAACACATAGCTAATAAGAGTCAGACACAGAGATAGAATTCGGGTCTGTCAGACACCCAAATCCATGCTTGTAACTACTAGGCTACATGGCTTCTCTCATACTCAGTATGAGTATGCTGTGCTTTGTGGTTTCCCTTACCTACACTTTACCTTCTGCTTTAATTAGCAAAATGGAGGACTATTAGCTGGTGGCCAATAGAAGGAAAACCGTGGTTTCTCCAGAAGATCTAATCAGGCTTCTTAGAGCCTACTTAGAGCTTACCTCCTTTGTAAAACCTCCAAAAGAAACATCATGGATGGATTCCAGAAAGTTAATCATTTTAAAAAGCATTCATGGAATCCCATTTGCCATTGCAAAATTGCAAAATCACTTTGCTTCTTGTATCAAGTAGAAGTTTACAACAAATAGGATTGAACCATCCATCAGATGCCCAGTAGTTCAACAGACATTCAGCCCCTGCTCCAAGCCAGGCCCTCTCCCGGGTGCTGGGGTACTGCAGCAACAGATAGACATGATAGAATTCATGTTCTGGAGAAGGGGAGACAGATAATGAACAAACACAAGAAAACATTGGCTACAAACAAGTGCTACAAAGCTAAGAAGTGTGCGGTGGAGGCTCCTTTAGGAAGCTTTCATCGAGGAGGAGACGTTTGAGCTGAGACTTGAAAATGAGAAGGAAGTCCCTTGAGAAGAGCAGGGAAGGGTCTCCCAAGCTGAGGGAGCAGTGATTCCCTGAGGCTGGAATGAGTTTGGCATGTTCAAGGGACAGACAGAAATACCAGGTGACAGGAACATGAGAGAGAGAGAGTGGGAAAAGGTGAGTCAGAAAGTTTGATAGACAGATCACGGCAGCCATGAAAGCCAGATTTAGGGATTTTACTCTAAGTGACGGGGGAGCTACCGGAACGGCAGACATTTGACCCTCGGGCTGGCTAGCATCCAAAAGCCCCTTCTTATTTTGGAGACTCACAAAACTAATGGAGGCAGGATCCTAGTTCTCATATAGAAACCAAGGCTTAGACGAGACAAGAGAAAACATTGTCTTTCCTCTGCTGTGACATTTAGAACAATGCTAATTAGATGCTCCTTCCCAGAGACTTTCAATCATGAGGGCATGTCTCAAAGATGCAAAGTCCATTAAGAATTATTACGGTGGCCATGGAAGAGTCAAGCGTGCACAGGATTAAATGTACAAGGGCAGCAGAGTCCAGCATATGGTGACCGATGTCCACTGGCACCTGGCTATCCTGTGGAAAGGCATTGGGGGTTGCCCTCAGCAAACCATCCCAGGAGCTTCTGTGTGCAACCCTTCCTCTGTACCTTGTTCTTCAGTCTTCCTCTTGATTCTCTGAGTTCTATAGTCACTTTCAATAAATTCCTCTTGTATTTAATGTTAGCCAATTTCTGGTTCCAATTGTTTGAAACCAAGCACCTTGACTAGTACAGCAGGGGAGTGATACAATCTGAGGCACATGTTCAAAACAGAACTGGCTGCTCAGTGGAAAACGGGCTAAAAGGGATATCAGCCAAAGGCCAGTAGAAGGCTGAACGAGTAAAAGAAAGAAGGAAGAGAGCGGTACTACGGGAATAATGACTGCCAGAAGCAGCTCCTACCTCCTGAGCCTGGAGAACAGGTGGTGTCACCTATACCTAGGAGTGGGAAGAGGGGCCCCACGGGGCCTGTGCTTAGATCTCCGAAGGAAGCTCTGCCCTGCTCAGAGCTCTGAGGAGGGGGTGCTGTCTGGCTGGTGCTTCCAACGCAAGGCTGTGGCTCTGAAGCTGTCAGACATCCCAGGGGCCCAGCTCAGCAGCTGAGGGGGTGTGGCATGGCTGCAGCTGGCACCTGGGGGTCCTGGGAGTACTTGAAGTCTCTGGACGCTGGGCCAATTATGTGCTGCTACTGGAGCACACAGAAAAACAGAAAGTGAAAAAACAAAAAATCCCTCTCCCTTCCTTCCACTTGTCTTTCTCCTTCTAATGCCTCACATTGCAGAAGCTAACAGGAAACCAGCTAGCCGGGAGGTGGGAGATTTAGTTTATATCATCCCAGCCACATATTATAGAGAAGAGCTTAGAAGGGCATCTCAGAGACCACAGATAAACACCCAGCACAGGAGCTTCATGTCTGGTTAGGAGGCCATTGCAGTCACCCTGGAGAGAGAAGATGGACTAGGGGACCAGCAGTGGAGATGGCAAAAAATAAGGCAGGAAGACAGCAGCCTCTGGTGTGGAGCAGCAGTTCCTGGTGCGATCCTGGTGTTATGAAAGGATATATCGCAGGCTCCACTCTTCAGGCCAGTAGACACTCTGGTAACGAAGGCTTGTCACACAGCCACTGCAACCACCGCACACAGCTGCTTGCCCCGGGGGAACTGGAGCGCATGCACTGGGGCTTCGAGGCCCCAAAGGAGATGGCCATAAAGCTGCTGGCTCAGATTGTGTAGCAGAAAATCAGTCACACGCTGTGGGTGGAGCAGCCGGAGAATGTCATCACTTGCATTGCACTCAGGCTCTACACCAAGGAAAAAGTCAGCCAGTATTTGAAGAAGTTCCAATTATTCAAATGACTACTATTACCAGTTGCTTTGATATATTTGAATAGCAGCTGGATCCAGAAATGACATGCCAGCTGCCCCCTAAGCATCATTCACTCCTTTCGGTGGCAGCTCACTCTTCCCTTTACGTAATGACAGTTTCTTGAAGGTCAAACACATGTTCATATTGAAGTTGTCATTATTAAAGTTAAAAGAAAAAAGAAGGTAAGAAATTGATTTGAGATTAGACATAGAATTGACAAGAACTTCCTCTGAGAGCTTAGCTCTGAATTGTTATCAACATTATCAAAACAGCTACGAAATGTCCGCTCTTTGGTGGGGTTACGACCCAGCAAAGGATGAAGGGACACCCAGAGACTCCAGCCAAGGGCAGCTTGATGGGGCTGGGGAGGGAGCTGCATCCAGGAGGAAGGGAGCCACCCACAGGAGCTAACCCACACTAGGGGCAAGGAGGGGTGCGAGAAGTGAGTCCCTGCCTGTCTTTCCTCTAACTCTCGATCCTCTTCCGTACCTCCCAACCGGAAACTAGAGGGGCAGGGAGCCAGGTGCTGCCCTGGGAGATCAGCCTGTGTGGCACTGGGCAGGAAGGATGATGGATTTGTAGGGCAAACAGAGAATATCTGTCGTACATGTTACAGACGATAAATTTTTTCTCTACTTTTTCTCTACGACACAATATTTGTATAGCCCTTAAACTATCAAAGGTAGTTTTAAATCAACTATTTCATTTTATACTCAAAAGTGTCATGATGGTTAATTTTGTGTCAACTTGACTAGGTCACAGGGTGCCCGAACATTTGGTCCAACATCATTCTGTGAGGTGTTTCTGGATGAAACTAACACTTGAGTCCTTATACTGAGTAAAGCAGATTGTCTGCCCTAGTGTGGGTGCCTCATCTGATCCCTTCAAAGCCTGCGCAGAACAACAAGGCTGACCCTCCCTCCATAAGAGAGAACTCCTCCTGCCTGTCTGTATTCAAAATAGGGCACCAGTCCTTTTTCTGCATTTGGACTTGAACCGAAACATCGGCTCTTGAGTCTAGAGCCTGCTGGCTTTCAGATTAGAAATAGACTACTGGATCTCTGGGTCCCCAGCCTGCTAACTGCAGATCAGGGTACTTGTTAGTCTCCATAATTATGTGAGCCAGTTAATAATGATGGATCTCTTTCTCTCCGTCCTACTTTCTCTCTACACAAACATCCTATTGCTTTTGTTTCTCTGGAGATCCCTGACTAGTTCAAGTGCCTTGTGAGATAGTCAGGGCAGGTTTTATCTCTAGAAAAAGGGGAATATGATTTTTTTGGAAGCCTTAGTAAAAGGACAAAAATTAAAATGTAGTTCTTAGCTCTCATTATTTTGCACCATCTGTTTAAACCATGCCTCCTCTGTTCATGTAACTCTAGATAGTGGCAAAGTTTCCTGTGATCATTTTCATGCTTCTCTCTAAAACAGTATCTACCACTCTCACCCAAAAAAAACCTTGAAACTCCCTCTCTTTTTCCCCTATTACCAAAATTTCAAATATTTCTTTAATCTGTTCTCTTCCATACTTCCCCACAATTTAGGTGCTCTCCCTAGCCCCCTGGAGTATACTCAGTGTGTAATTGCACATTTGTGTGATTTGATTAAATTTGTCTCCCACACCAAGTTAGGGTCCACAACACTATTGTGACTCCAGCTCTTGTCAACACACAGAAGTCTCAAAATATTTGTTGTTGAATTAACCAGTCTCTCTGTCTAGTTTCTTACTCTTGCTAGTCACGCCGCCAAGAGTGAACTTATAATATACGAATCTGATCTTTCTACTTCTGTCTAAAAGCTCCCTTCAGTCTAGCAGAAAGTGCTAACTAGAGGCCTACGGCTATGTGTAAAGATGTTTTCTTTTTAGGTCCCAAGGTTTCTTTTTAATTTGCAATGATTGCCAACTTAAAAAATCTCAGTCTGTCTGATAAAAGTTGGGAATTCCAGCTTATCTTGACAACTTTAAAGATTTGGTAACCCTGGGCTTGCCTCTCTCCGTGGCAACTGGCCGGGGCTGAGGGACAGTTACTTCCTTTGGTGAGAACAGGCTCAGTTTGCTACAATCCCAGCTGGGCCCTATTCATTCTCTACCCATCAAGGGCCCTGGAGACATTTAAACTTGGGACTCCAGGGCCAAGGGAATGAGGTTTTGAATGTCTATGTAGGCTTCTAAGGCTTTGCATGTGTCATCCAGCTTACTGTTACTCCTTCAGTGCCTCCTGGAATCTAGATCCACTTAGATTATTTACAGGAGACAATATGCCTTCCCGCCTCTGTGCTTTTGTCCTGGGAAGTATGGGATGCCCTCTGACCAACTTCCATACCTCGTGGTTCACCTGCAGACTCCTACTCACCCTGTAAGCTTGGTTCATCTCCTCTGGAAATTTGTCCTTCCTGGCAGTAGTCATTCCTTACTCTATTCACATGATTTTGGAATTATTTGGAATCTGTATGACCTGTGAATGAAAAAGGGGTTCTACGGAAATTAATCTCACAAGGCAACCTGATCATAAATCCCTACCTGGGCAGGTCAAGGTGGGTAGTCACACCCCAGGCCTATAACTCCTGTAGTAAAAGGCCAATCTTTGCCTTAAGCAAGCTCTGTCCATTATTTCTAGGCATCTAGGTTAATATACCTTTGAAATTTCTCTTTTCAGACCCTTCCTTCTAAGCCATGACCACCCATAAGAGAACAAATAATCTTGTTAACTATCCTGTAATCCAATTCCCGCCTTGCTTTCTCCCTGCTTCATGTAATCTTCCTTACGTTCTCTCCTTAATTCCCAATGCATAAAGGGAGGTGCAAACTGCCATTTCTTAGAAATATTTCTTCCAGGCATATCCTGTTTGGCTCAAATAAATTTTTATAAAACTTCTCTAAAGGTTTGGACACACTTATATCGACAGATTAAAATACCAACACAACTGCATCTCTTCTGAGTGTTAATTAAATTGCTTATGGCCTCCTTTCAACAATTAGTGGCAACTCCTGTTGCCCACATTCAAGAAGGAGAACTGCGAAACCTCATCCTTCTCCTATTGGCTCCCGTTTTCCGCTGAGGTTGATTCTGTTACTACCCTAATGGGTGGATCTTGAAAGTTGTTTTGTGAAACAGTATATGTTTGTCTACTACCTATTGAGATGATAGTCTTGCAAATTAATATTCCTCACTGATCAAGAAGTCCTCTGAGGGAAGGTGACTTTATTTCTTCAGTGTTATCCTTAGTTAGAAATGTTTCTCTTGGGCTCTTTAACTTATAACCTTGTGCTCGTCGTTTCTCTCAAAGCCCATCCTCCACACCAGGCCTTCCCCCAGATGCCCCCTCTCTGCTCCTGGTAAGTTCCTCCCCGGAGCCTTCTCCTCCTCTCTCCCCAGGGAACTTCAGTTGGGACCACCGCATTTATCGAAGAGGTTATAATAACATTGAACTTCACAAAGGAGAGGGTCCGAGTCCCTATTTCTCCCTTCCTGGGAAACTTCTGATCTATGCAAAATGTCTTCTTCTCCCCAGCAGACCAGCTCTGTACACTGGGACAATCGAGAGAGCCAGGCTTTCTCATGCTACAAAGAATATTCTAATTCTCCCTTCCGCCAGGGCAAAGGCTACCTTTTTCCCTATATTTACACAATGCAGGGGGACAACCCAGGTGATTCTTCTCCAAACAAAGACATGCTCCAAGGTGACCAGTGTTTTCTATCTGGAAAGTAGGCTCTGGCAACTTGTGGATATGACAGCTTTTCCTGATAAGAATTTTCTACGTTGCACCTTGTCTTAGGTGGAGTTTCCCATAAAATAGACTCAGAAATGAGATTTGCATGCAGATAGTTTTTTGGTGAATGTTCTCAGGAACAAACACTTTAGGGGAGTGAGAGAAGCAAGACCAAGTGAAGGAAGGAGTTGAAATGCGATGTAGTTGCAACAGAGGCCTCAGCTGATCGGATAGGGAGTTCTGGAGCTGAGATGACCCATCAGTTTGATCTCTAGTGGAGGCAGGGAGGCTGGCCTTTGTACCCACTCCACGACCAGTCATTCACCTGTCACTGGACGCTGACAGCCCCAGCCCTAAAAGTCTTATGCCTTGGGGAGTCAGTTCCCATCATCCGAGGGCAATTCCTGAGGATAGACTTATCTGTGAGTTTTAACAATAACCCATAGGTGGGGGCAGAGTATCTCAGTCTTGAAAGGGGGACCTGGCAGTGCACCACAGTGTCTACTATACACCTATCCAGGAACAATTTATTTCTAGCTTTGTCTCCCCTCCTTTAAGCACCTTGAAGGCAGAAACCAGGCATGCCTAATAGAGTACCTACAATATAGAATCTACTCAATTAGTAACTAACAAATGAATGAATAAATGCATGCATGAAAGAGTAAACATAAGCCCAATGACTCTATAATAAATTATTATTGGTTGCATTTATGCAGAACTTCACATATGCAAATTATTCTGCTAAAAATATATGTTATAAATATGTAAGTGCTGCAAGCAATAATTTTTAATAAAAGCTATAATCAAAATGAGTATTTAGTGGGCACAATGTAGGAGAATGACTTTACATTAGTCAACTCTCCCAGAATGCATCTGCCTTAATAATAAAACTAAAGGCTTCAGAGCTGGAACCCTAATTCATCTCTTAAACTGCTCTTTAGATCCTCTGATGGGTTAGATAAATATCCCCTCATCATGCCTAAATCCTGTTTTCATTATACAGTGTTTCCAAAGTTTATTGAGAATTTTATCTTTACTATCAAAATGTTTGATCTTGGCTATTTTTGCATCTCTTCTGATGTTTGTAATTTTCTTGCCAGTAGTCCAATTTCTTATGGACATTTTTTGTATTGATTCTCCAGAACAGCAGCTCCCTCCTTCTGGGACAAGCTCTGTCAAAGCCCCACGTGATCCTATGGGCGGGGGCTGAAAATTATAGAACCCTGTCCTGAAGACCACAGTGATTGGCCCAAGGTCAAGCACGTGACCAAAACTGGACCAATTCTAGTTCTTCCCTGGGAACTTTTTTTACCTTGGGGAAAAAAAAAGAAGGAAAGAAGCTGGGAGAGAAAAGGGCTTTTTTTTCTCTCTCTCGGCTTGTGGATTTGTTTGCTAGGCTTGGTACAGAGGGTTACCAGAGGCCATTCCTCACCCCATGAAGCAATCTTTCTACAATAGGAGAAAATGAATTCAACCCAAGGAGAGAAATAGGGTGAGAGGTAGGAATGTCCCGGCGGCTTTGAAATCCAGGATTCCAGGAGCTGAATTCTCAGAAATTCTGTTTTGTGAACTCCCAGGCTTAGATGTCAAATCATCTTTCATTCTGAGAGCCGCCTCAGTCCGCTGCCAAATATCTTCTTAGCTTAAGCTAGTTTAAGTTGTGTTTCTATCATTTCCTGTACAGGATCACTTTGTAGAATTCAAAGGATTTAGACATTAGTCTTAGTACAACCTTGTAAACTTTGAGTTGTCAAGGCAGGTCACCTACATGAGGTGACAGAGCATAGGGTTCAAGAGCATCGGCTCAAGAGCCTCATCTTCACATCCTACTTCCATTGCCAACTCGCTAAGTGACCTTGAGTAAGGTACTTACATTGTCTGTGCCTCAGCTTCTCCAAATGATAAGAGAGTCATTGTGCCCATCAAATGGGGTTATATCTTTAAAGCCCTAAGACAGCAGCACCTGGCACATAGCAAGAACTCAATAAGTACAGCTATTATGACCGTTTCTCTTTCTTGTCTTTGATGTATTCCATGGCACAATCACCTTGTGGGGCTCAAAACACATTGATTCAATCCAGAACCTCAAATTTCTTTCATTTTTACTTTTGGATTGTTAAAAATGTTTATCTTTGACATTTCATGGCTTTCTCTTGGCCCACATTCTATGTATTTTACTTTTTGCCAATGGTTCCATCCTGATTTTTGCTTTTTGGTATTCCTTCTCAGTTCTTTTTCACAATACCTCCTATTCCTATCCCTCGATGTCATTCTCTTCCCGCTTTATTAAATATTTCTTGTTATACCTGGGCACTGGAACATACTCACTACAAGGAGCAATTTGCTCTATGTTTATGTCCTCTGGAACCATCTCTCCCTTAAAGAAGCAGGTTATTTATCAGCCTATGTTAGAGCTCTTCCTGGTTTGGTTAGGGAATGCTGCAAATGCCTCTGTATTTGCAAGTCCCTGTAATAATGCTTTTTATGGCCAGGACACAAACCACAGTCTAAAAGGTCTTCCTGAATTCTGAAGGTCAAGCAATTAGGGTTTTCTCAGGCTGTTAGAAGAGAAAAAGCAGGGCCTTTCCTCAGGGATTATCTGTTTTCTGAACTCCCAGGCTTCTTTAGGTGGCATATTACTGGACTTACAAAAGGAGGCCCCTGGGTTCTAGGCCCAGCTGCTCCCTCCTGTTAGGGTACTTGATCTCTCACAGCTTCAATTTCTTCTTCTCTAACATGGATTTACAGCAGAATTACCGTGATTTTCTATGACTATTAAAATCAAACAATATGGTAGTTTGTGAATTGTCAAGTGCCACATAAATAGGAGATGCTATTAATGCAAACTTTAGTAGGAACCCAGTGACAGATATAAAATTGGGGCTAGTTCTCTTTAATTGGCTTTGCACAGCATCATGTGCAGACAGGGTAGATCCAAGATACTTTGGTGAAGAGCCACACATAGAATCTTCTTGAGTAAGGCAGACAAACTGAGTCAGGTGCTATGACCACAGTCCACAGTTCCAGGGAAAAGACACATCAAGGAATAATTTCAGCTTGGGAGTCTCAGTGGGAAAAGGTTTTAGAAGTTGAATAAAATAATCCAGGTTATTGCCTCTCAACTGGGCTTTCCCTTATTCCTCCTTCGCTGCCATGGTTCCTGGATCCCACCCTCGCCCAGCCAGGCCCGGAGGAGTCATCTGGAAATCTGGAAACGCCCCTGCCCCATCTGGCTCATGTGATACAGAATTTTCTAGTGCCCACTACCAGCCCCCGCGTTCAGATATTGTATAGGATAAGATTTTCCCCTCCTGCAAAACCAGAGGGTTAAATCCATAACACACGCCTCAACAGAAGGCAGAGAGGTGACTAATCCTGCCTGGGGAAGTGGAGACAGCTTCCCAAAGAAGCTAATTTTAGAGCTAAGTCCTAAAGGTGCGGGAGGTGTTGTCACAAGGTTAAGGGTTGGAAAGGAACCCCACCCTTCTCCCTCCCATGGAGGGAACATCATGTGCCCTTGACAGATTTTGACAAAGGCATGAAAGAGCTTGCTGGAGTGAGGGCTGTATGGGGTGGGGGTGGGGGAGGGGCAGTCTCCACTGCAGTCCTGGCCATACCAGCCTGCAACTCCAAACTACCATTGCTTCCCATATAGCTGTAAAGAGGCATCACTTTTTGTCCCAAATGGAAGGTGATTTCATTAGATGTTCTTTCAACCAGACTTTGATAGGAGTTACCATACTCTTAAGGTGAGCTCTCTGACCAGTCACCTATATCTCCCCCATCTCTTTTAACCTCAGCATCTAGTAAGAGCCCTCCTTCAGTCTCTCTCTCTGGGGACAGAGGGCCTTTCATGCAAATAAGACTCCGGTGGCCTGCTGTGACAGCCCAGAGTTGCCAGAGTCAGTATTCAGATCAGGGTATCAGTTCCCCTCTACTATGTACTAGCTGTGAACTGAAGCCAGTTTCCAGTTTCCACGTTGGTTAAAGGGCTTTTGTGAGAATTAGATTATATGAGGGCCTCTCTGTCCCCAAATCCTGATTCTTTCCCAGTGATCTTCATCTTGGTGAAAGGCATCAATATTCACTCAGCTACTAAAACCAGAAGCCTGAGAGTCATTCTTAACTAATTAATCCCTCTTGCTACGTCCTGTCAATCCTACCTCCAAAATATAAATTTTCTCTCTCCACTTCTATTTCCTTAGTCCTAGTCAACACCACCTCTCATTTGATTACTGGACTCTTGCTACAGTCTCCCGACTGCTTTTCTTCCTTCTACTCAAAAGCTTCACAGGGTGGCTGGAGCGATCCTTTTAAAATGTCAATTCAAAGTTTTTATCATGGCCTACAAGGCTCCTTATGAGTTGACCTCTGCCTTCCTGTGCCCCTGTCCCTATCGCTACTTGCCATTCATCCATTCCCACTAGTGTTTGGACAATTCTTAGAACATTTCAAATGTCAGTCTCTCTCACATCTTGGAAATGTTTTTCCCATTTCCTCTGCCTGAAATACTCTTCCCCTGGCTTATCAAATATCTGGTTCCTTCATGGCTGAAATGTCCCTTCCTTGTCTAAAATAGATCCCTCCATTGTTCTCTATCACAATACCTTCCTCAAAGACCATCGCAGCTTATCATTACTTATTTGCTGACTTGTTGTCTTAGGTCAGGCTCACTAGGAATATACCCTGAGATGATTTATTATGGAAATGGTTACAGGTGAGACAGAAGGGAGTGGGAGAAGCAGAATAGTAACTGGGAAGAAGGCAGACAAGGGCAGGATTTCAGGTAAAGCCCCAGCCTCAACTTGATCCCACAGGGATGCTCTCTGCAGTGTAAATTCTGCCTCTGAACCTATCCCAACTTGAAGCAAATGAGCTGTGTTCATATTCCTGCACCAGTCACTGGCTAAGGACCACTGGGGGCGGAGTCAACTCCAAGCACTTCCAACTCCATTCAGGTGCTCAAGGGCAAGCTGCTAGCAGGTCGCAGGTGGGGTCATCACAGCAAACACACTCAGGAGCCAGGACAGAGGCCCACAGAAATAGTGTCAGTGATTCAGGGAACAAGGCTAAGATAGTACTGGCTATACTTGCTAATTGACTGCAGCCCCCACAAGGAAGGAAGCCACCCCTCAACACTCCGCAGATATGTTTACTGTTAGATCCCTAATATCATTTGCATATTATATGCCACATTCCTAGTAATCAATATATTTTTTGAATAAATGAATAAAGCTACTAGTGCAGTGTGTGGCATATAAAGAATATTCAACGAACGTGATTGTTCATAACAAAAGTCTATGCTTTTTCGCCCTGTGCTTAGGTTTCCAATCATAAGAGAGCGAAGCTAGGTCATATAGTTTCAGAAACATGGGCCATTAAGAAATAAAAAGTCAGCTCTGGAAAGAGACTGGCCCTGGAGAAGATATTTGAGTTATTAATAAATAAAAACATCAGTTGTAGTTGGAGGCAAGTAATAGGGTGGGAGGTGGACAAACTAATCCTACAGTTAGAACAGGGAAAGTCTAGCCACCGGACAATTGCCCAAGTCAGTAAGTAACAGCTGCAGGATTCTAGGCAGCTCAGGATCTGATCTTGTGTGGCAGAAGGCACGATCTCAGGGCCTCAGTGGAATAGACTTAGATTCAGGACAAAGATTTGGTCCTGGCAGAGCATGGGAGTACTGGGCACAGATAATAAGGCAAAAACACAGGCCCATCCAGTGCTCCACAACCTTTTTGGCACCAGGGACCGATGCTCCTGTGAGAATCTAATGCTTGATGATCTGAGGTGGAGCTGAGGCAGTGATGCTACTACCACTGGGGAGCGGCTGTAAATACAGATGAAGCTTCACTCCCTTGCCTGCATTCACCTCCTGCAGTGCAGTGTGGTGTGATTACTAACAGGTCATGGACCAGCACCAGTCTGCGGCCCAGGGGTTGGGGACCCCTGCCATAGACTATTAGGCACCTCAAAGGGCAAGGAGAATTGACACTTTCTGTTAGCCCAAGCTATTGAGAGTCATATCTGTTACAATTCCTGGTTGCAAGGTAGAGTGATCAACTCATCTCAGGACTCACTTCGTTTCTGGGCAAACCAGGTCAGTTAGTCACCCTTCTGCAAGGAAGAGAAACTGTTACAGGATGGGTTGCCTGGGATGCAGACTCTAAGACAGAGATCAGCTTACAGCAGTTGTATCAGGAAGTGGTCTTGGAATCACCACTTAAGGAAGAGAAAAGAAGAGAGGGAAGCATAAGTGGGCAGAGGGAAAAAGATGGGCTTGAAATGCAGTCTCAGTATAGGCCTCAGCCAACCCCGCCGATTGCTCTGAGACTGGGGTGGTGCTTCAGAGTCACCCTGAGTTTAGCACTGCCAGATTTAGCAAATAAAAACACAGGATGGCCAGTTAAATTTGAATTTTAGATAATGAATAATTTTTTAATACAAATATGTCTCATACAATACTTGCAACACACTTAAGCTGAAAAACTTTTTTATTGTCTATCTGAAATAGTCTGAGCACTGTGTGTTTTATCTAGTAATTCAGATGGGGTAAGGGGTCTTTCTGCCCTATGTTGACCAGTGGATTCAGACTGTCCCTGTAAAGGGGGTTTGATCTTGGGTAATGAGGCTCTTTTCAGCTGAGGCAATTCTGAGGAGGGCTGACAGCTGAGGGCTACCTGCCAGCAGCCCACTCAACAGCTGAGAAAATAAATTCTTCAGACTTGAAAGAGGATTTGGAGAGCTCATCACAGTGTCTACAGAAACAGAATCTGGATAACTTATTTATTGGAATGTACCGTAAGAATATTGTATTCACAGAATCAACAGGATGGCTGAGGAATTAGGCTCAGAAAATAGCCCTGGAGCTGAGCAGCAGGAAAAACATGCCAAGGTCACACTACAGGAACAATCTGCGTTGCTGCTATAGATACCACAAGCTACTTTCACCATCCGATGAACTATCAACCCTGCTGCTACCATATTGAATAATGTCCTTGCACTATTGTGTCAGTCCTTTGAGATGCCAAGTCATGATGCGAGCATCCGACTGGCCAATTTGGGTCACATGTCCACCCCTCAGCTTCTGCAATGGCAGGAGGTATCCTGCTTACCATCCGGTCTTTCACAAATGAGATTCTCCTAAAAAATAAAAAAGATTATTAGGGCCCGATGTTAGGGACAACATCAGGAGCCGGTGACTCTCTAAACACTCCTCATGGTTTGCATTAATTCTCTTCCACAGATCCCAATACATATGATCATGAAATGTGGGAGAGAAAACTATGTGTGATCACAGAAGATCTAATTTTCTCAAATATGACATGCAAAGAGCAATGAGTAACCCTCTAAAAACCCCAAGAGCAGGAATGAATCTAATTATGTAGATACTTTACCCAAACACAAGGTGACTTCCAATGCAAAGATAAGTGCCTTTCTTATGTGAAATTTACTTTCTGTGGCTATAGGACCAGCCTTGCTGTATTTTACATCTGAGAAAGAATGAGCAGACCACTCCTTCAAATGAGAGATGACGTCCATCACATGCTTATTCTTAGGTTTATGGGCTGATGTAGAATATCAACAAGGAATATAACATTTTAATATATGGGATATTTTACAGGTAAATGAATTTGGAGGCATAGAATAGCAAAGGAGTACAGGAGCTTTTTCAGGATAGGTCTTACTGGGTAGCTGTGACCTGGCGGAGTCACCAGGCTTTGCAGTTTCACTGTTCTACAGATTCAGAAACTTTATTTTTTTCTCTTTTTATCCACCCTTCCTTACATTATCTATGCATCCATCCAAACATCCATTCAACAAATGTTTATTAAGCATCTAATATGTGTCATGCATCGTAGTTGGTCCTGGGAATGCGATAGTGAACAGGAGAGTCAGGGTTGTTACTCTGTGTAGCTTACATGCTACTGGGAAGATGGGCAAAAAAACAAGTAGACAAATTAATTCGCAACTTTTCATCTGCAAGGAAGGAAACAAATAAGAGACTGAAGTAGAAAATAAAGGGCGGGAAGAATACAACTTCGATAGGGTGGTAGGAATTTGTTCTTGCTAAATAAAATCACAGTTTGTAAACCAAATTGCATCTCTCCAAGGATGAGGGGTTCAAATTTTTTTAAAAACTACTTTTAGAAAGGTAAGTCTTTTTCATTTTTCATGTCCCAATGATGTAGAACAAAAGTCTCATAAACATTTAAGGTACACATGTCCCCTAAAGGCATTTGAGTTTTGAATCCTGGACTAGAGTCTTCTAACCAGATTGTCTGCCACCTGCATTAGAAAACAGAAGGTTGCTTGATTGATTTGGAATTAGAACATAAGGTGGACATTCTTGTACTGTAGGACAGTGTTCTTGAAATGTTGAGGCTATTTGTGGTCTGTGAAGCCAATCCCAAAACGTTGTTTACTATTGTTATTATTTTTAATAAAAGAGAAGAGAAATAATCAGAGTACATTTCACAGACTGGTTGCTAACTGCTTTGTGAAACTTTTGCTTCTTATATTTATGTGAGAAGACATATGTTTGAAATTCAAATCTATTTCTTACTGTGGGACATAGAAATTCTAGAACCCTACTTTTTTTCCAAAAAGAGATGAAACTATGCAAAAAATATATGAGTAAATGTGATATTAAGAGCACAACATGTCTATGCTGCAGAAATACACATAATTTTGAGAGGCAGAGTGACACAGAGGGCAGACTTAGAAGCCAAACTCACCTCAGTTGAAATCCTAGCTCTGCCCTTGTCAGCCGAGTGGAAGAGTTAGGCACACTACTATGATAATGGTAGCTAACATTTATGAGCATTTACTCTGCCAAACGCCATACATGGATAATTTGCCTGAATTTTTGCAACCACCTTCTGAGTTAGGCACCATCAGTTCCATTTTTTAGATGAAGACAATTTGGCCCAGAAAAGTTAAGAATCTTACTCAAGATCACATGACTGGTATGTGGGGAGCCGGGAACAGACTCGTCATGTGTTTTCTGCTACCCTTAATAAATTATCAAGCCCAGATGTATTAGTATATCAAACAGTAGGGAGTATTCTTGTAGCCAGCATGCTTGGCGCTCTCTACGTGCAGGCACATGGTCCCTGACCTACCTGCAACCCTTGCCAGTTTAGGCTCTAACAGAAAATTCTGATAGGAATCTTGGAATGGTGAAACTGGAAGCATAACAGTGGTATTTGAACACGGTAGTCTATTCCTGCTTGAGCTTCTTCTCAATGCAAACTAACTCTAGTAATTATGAACTTCTAGGGTCTCCATCCATTGGCTACCTTTCTATCTCCTCAAATATTCCACTAAAACCAGGCTTGTGCTCTGTGTCCAGCCAAGGAAACCTATTCTACCCATGTCCCATCACTCTCTAGTGTTTGAGTTGCTATAGAAGTCATTTTGTAACTGCACACAGACTTGATTTCTTTAAGATATCTTTTTCTCTGATTCAAACAGGCTTTGCCTAGTATAATGGGATCATGACTCACTTGCTTTTTCCACCCTTATCCTTCTACCTTTGCATGCCTGCTCCCTTAACCTTTAAGCCTTAGGACATAAGGTTCCCAGCCAATGTCAAATCTTTTAAGAATAAAGCCTTTGATCTATGGATCATGAGAACAATAAATTTCAGTTAAACTAAGGATAACATTTGGCTTTAAGTGTGTTTCAGCTCCAGACCCATGGAGGCAGAACAGCCCCACTGACAGCTTTCCATGGGGCCAGATGGGATAATGCCATGGCTGATTCCAGAACCGGACACAATCATCAATAACCCCAGCCCTTTCCAATCAGTAGTGTCAACAATGCCAACTCCCTTAGTTTCCATGACTAAGGATTTCCCCCATATATTCTGTTCTCTTGAGATATCTGGGGAGCCAGGTTTTTGAGAGCAAAGGCTCACCTGTGTCTCCAGGACTTGCAGCTCTCTAGAATAAACCCTTACTTTCTTTGCTGTAAAACCTGTATGCATCTCATTGACTTACGTGTGCCCAGGCCGAAGGACCCCTTTTGCTTAAGTAACAATTTCTGCTCTTTATCAAACATCAAATACTTTCACTCTTGCCTTCTGTTTTCTACATATATTCTGCGTGTGAAGAATTCATTCCTTCTTTTGTGCTGGCTGGAAAATTACTGCTTGGCTATCGCCCATGGGAACATAGGTTATCACCCATGGGAACATAACATTCTAACAATAAGCTTTCTGCTTCTGTACCCCCGCTTGCACACCTGACCTGTGGGTTGACAGTTAGTAAATAGAAGAAAAATAGACTTTTGTGTTCAGACAGAATGAGGAATGGGGTTTAGGGCTTAAAAAATCTGTACCTCTACATTTTGGGGCTGCTTAATTTGCGGTCTGCGTACCCCTGGCAGACCCAGTTGGCTAAATAAGGAGTGTATTTCCTATAACTCACTGATTTCTGGTGGTCCGTGTGTCTATCGGGGCTGGTGGCTACAACACTTTCAGACTTTTATAGATAACTCTAAAATCTAGAACCTTAACTCTGACCTCTCTGTTGAGCTCCAACTCATTTCTCCTGATCTGATTAACATTTCTAAGTACACAAGGGGCTATTAAACTTTATATCTAATAGCATCCCCCTAAGCCTCTCCTTTCTACTATTCCTATAGCCTGTATCTGTCCTATGTTTATAGTATGTGTCATGTACTTCCATTCAACAAAGCCCCAGAACAGAAATTTCTTTTCTTCATCTCTTCCCTCATTTAATCAGTCATCAAATTCTAAAATTACCTCTTTCTATTTATTTTCATGGCCACAACACTCTCTCAGAACTTTATCTCCTTCTGCTTGGAGTAACCCAACCCAATGGTCTTCAGGCTTTTTCTCCTTTAATCCAGTTGAAGAAGCCATTCTAAAAATAGCCCTTTGTGTATATCACAGTCTTTTAGGAAATACTCAAATTAAGAGATACTTCCCCTTTCTGGATCACCCCACACCTTGATCAAATTGTCCAGAGACAAAAGTGAGCCAAGTTACACAAGCCTTTTATTTCCTACTAAATGCTAAGGCTGAAAACACCTTTAGAGTTCACCCGCAAGGTTTTGAGTGCTCTGCCTGAAGGTCGGAGACTTCTATTATCTGGGCAGCCTCTATCGATCGATCGATCGATCTATCTATCTATCTATCTATCTATTTGTCTATTTATTTATTTATTGCAGGTTTTTAAAAATTTATTTATTTTTATTATGGTTACTTTAGTTAACAAAATCCAGTAAGTTTCACGTGTACAATTTGACAGTAAGGCATACATATATTGCACTGTGCATTTGCCACCCACAATTACATTTCTTTCTGTCACCACATATTTCACTCCGTTTACCCCATCTACCTCCTCTTCTCCCCTCCCCCTGGGCATCCCCAAGCTTTAAGCAGGCATTATTTGCTCATGGTTTGCATCATAGTGGTTAGTCCTAGGACCTTGCAGCAGATTTTCTGACTATTCCTTCAGAGGGGAGAGAGGTGTTTTGCCCTTTGTATTTCTTTCCCTGGAGTGGAAAGTTGAGCCCTTGGTGAAATTTAATTACAAACTTTGTCTAATGCGGTTATGATCACCACACTTAAAATTCCATTATAATTGTCCTATGCAGGAGAATTTCAAATAATTTACATAGCTACTCCCCCGGAAAGGAGGAGTGCAGGCTGTACATTGTGACTTTCTTCCAAAGACTAGTATGGAAAGTTGGGGAAAGAATACAGTGAAGACACCTGACAAACACTACTTCAGGCTGGTGATCACTGTCAACATCAACAGTCAGAAATTATGTTTGTAGTATGTCCCCTTGATTTGACATGTGAAGTGCCACTTCACATCTGTGATCTTCTTCCCCAAAATCCGTAATCCTAGTCTGTTCCTGAGAATAACATCAAACAAATTCCAATAGAGGCACAACTTGCAATATAGCTGATAATACTCCTCAAAACTGTCAGACATTAAAAACAAGAAAAGCCAGAGAAACTGTCACAGAGGAGCCTAAGGAAACATGACAACTAAGTCTAATATGGTATCTTGGATGGGATCCTGCAATGAAATAGGACATTGGGTAAAACTAAGGAAATCTGAATAGAATATGATATATTGAGTTAATAATAATGTCTTAATATTGGTTGGTTAATTGTAACGCATGTATCATAATACTGTAACACGGTACTGGCCGGGCTGAGGTATATGGGAAATGTGTACTAGCTGCTCAATTTTTCTGTAATCTAAAGATTTTTCTGTAATCTAAAACTTTTAAAAAATAAAGTCTATTTCAAAAAATTTAATTATGATTTTCGCTTCATTTTGGAAATAAGATTTAAGTTTATCCCCTTCCTATTTCCCCACTAATTATGCTTGGGTATATCCACCACTCATTTCTCAGTGCTCTTGCTCCCCGGCATATGTCATCAATTTCACTCAGATAAATTCTTATGAGAATTCTCTACAGATTTGGGTGTTTCTTATGATGACAAGGAGATAGGGCTAGGTAATGGTAGTGCCCCTCATGGTGTGGCAGCAGATGGTTGGAGCTTGCTGGGAATGGGAACAATATGTAGTGTGGACCAGAAGGGGTTCTATGGAAAGTAATCTTTCTGATCATAAATTTCTAACTGGGGCAAGTCACGGTGAATAATCACTCCCCAGGCCTATAACTTCTTTAGTAAAAGGCCTGTCTCTGCCTTCAGCCAGCCCTGTCCATTGTTGTTGTGCTTCTAGGTTAGCACACCTTTGAAATAGGTTAACCACCCTCAGGAGAGCACATAATCTTGTTAACTATGCAATCCCTGCCTTGCTTTCTCTCATCATGTAATCTTCCTTACATTTCCTCTTTAATTTCAAATGCATAAAAACTGATAAACTGTCCTTCTCCAGAACATTTGAGATCCTGCTCCCAAGAATTGTCTTCAACTTTGGCTCAAATAAACCCTTAAAACATTCTCTACAGGTTCGGACATTCTTTAAGTTGACAGGGGCAAATCTAATTCTTAAGGGAAAAGTAAATGCTAAGTGATACACATCAGCTTTTCATCGTTCCTAAACCACACATACACACAAAAAGCCACAAAACCAGGACTGATGGAAAGGAGACAATTAAATGACCCTTATCTCCCTTGACTGCCATGTAACTCTGTGAATCACATCTTTAGCAAACAGGCATAAAAATATCCAATTAAAGCACACCGCTAATCTAGTAGAAGACCATGATCCAGATGCTCATGTAACCATTTCCCAATTTAGAATGAAAATGCCAGCAAGAAAAAATAAGCAAGCATAGTTGATTATAATTAATGTCTAATTTCCTACAGTTTCCTTTGTCATCCATTGCCTTTCAAAATTCTCAAGGGCAGGAGTTTAGTTTTCTCTGGTTCCTTTGAAACTCTTCAAAGTAACCAATGAAATGTCCAGAAGGCAATGAGTCTAGATAGATACCAAGTCATGTTGACCAAAATCTTCAAAACTAGGTGGAAAGTGGCAGTTGAATGAGAGGACTCCCATTTAGGTTCTCTTTATTCACCAGAAGTCATCCTGGGAGCACTACTGTTATTCTCTGCAGAGGGAGTACTCTCATCAAGCTCCTGCATTAGAATGCTAATTGGTATTTGATGGCTGGCATTGAGTAAGTCTTATGCATCAACCTATTGTGCTACAATCAATTCTAAGACCCACGGAGCCAATTGAGATGAATTATGAACCTTTATTAGCCGGCAGGCGACTGACTCTCTACCATGCAGGGTTTGAGGAGATCAGCCCCGAGCTCCCAAAAGAGGCATAAGGCCTAGAACCACACCCTGGTTTAACATCAAACAAGCAAACAGATTAACCACACCCTAGTTAACATCAAACAAGCAAGCAGATTACAGAAGCAGAAGTTGGCCATTAGCATATCTTTGCCCAGAACCACACTCTTAACAAACCTACATTAAAGTGGAAATCATGGGGGGGAGGGGGAGTTCCCCCGCCTTTGGTAAGAATATGACCTAGCTAAGGAAGAGGCAAACCAAAGCTAGAGAGCCGAATCCTGCCCTGTCACCTGTTTTTGTATGGCCTTCAAGCTAAGAATAGTTTTTATGTGTTTACATGATTGAAGCAATAAAAAAAATTTGTGTACGTGACATGTGAATTTCAAATTTTAGTGTCCAGTGTCAGTTTTATCGGAATACAGCCACACTCATTTATTTATATATTTTCTTTGGATATTCTCCTGCTACAATGAGAGCTGACTAGTTGTGATTGAGTGAGATGGTATGAAGCCTAAAATATTTACTATTTGGTTCTTTACAGACCAAATGTACTAACACTAGACCCAGACCAGCAGTCCTCAACCTTTTTGGCACCAGGGACCGTTGCTCTTAGGAGAATCTAAGGCCTGATGATCTGAGGTGGAGCTGAGGCGGTGATGCTAGCACTGGGGAGCGGCTGCAAATACAGATGAAGCTTTGTGCTCGCTGGCCCGCTGCTCACCTCCTGCTGTGTGTCCCATTTCCTAACAGGCCACCTACCCCTTACCAGTCTACAGCCTGAAGGTTGGGGACCCCTGACCTAGACCATTAGTTTCTACTTTGGCTGCACATTGGAATTATTTGGGAAACTTAAGAAATACTGATGGTATGGATGCCTAGTCTGAGAGATTCTGATGAATTGGTATCTAAATCGGCCCAAGTCAATTAAAAGCTCTCCAAGTGATTAGAATGTGTAGGCAAATTCAACTACAGTTGATCTAGGCTAGTGCATCTCAAACTTTAATGTGATATGAAACACCTTAGAGCTTGTTTAATTGCAGGTTCTAATTTAGTAGTTCTGGGAGCTGAGATTCTGCATTTTTAACAAGTTCTCAGGTGGTGCCAAGGCTGCTGGTCTGAAGACCATACTTTGAATTACAAGAATTTATTCTAGCCTTTCCCAGAAAGAAAGGGAAAAACCCTTTCCATATGTCTTTTCTCTTAAAGGTAGGTTAAAAGATGCCACAGAACAAATGTGGCATATATATCACAGACTTCACAAGCAACCTCAGTGGACCGGAAATACACCCTACAAATGGCTTTCAATACCTGCCTTCACATCAATTTATTTTGCAGAGGCAACGAAAGAATAATTACAGCTTTCTCCTTTCACCCTCTCATTCCTTGGAGGAAGTTTTTGAAGAGTGTGTATAAAGAAATCCTCTGTTGGTTAACGGCCTTGAAGTTGTGTGTGGATTAACAATGAGTCCGAGGCCAGTGACTGGGGGAACACTTCCCTGATTAGCTATGGTTGAACTTCAGGAATTAACGAAGAGGAAGAGAATGTCCTTTGGGGCATGGAATGCTCTGGTATCTAAATCGGCCCGAGTCATTTGAAACCAATCCTTTTGGGTAAAATTGAACAAAGAGACACTAGCAAATCCATGAAGACATTTTAACCCTAACTTCTCCAACTTCGGCAATGTAGAATTTCAGAATCTCTTTATTTTATTGTTAAATTGGTGGGTATATCCTTTTAAACACTTTTGCCTGTCAATGACCTAGAAATTGCTGAGTGTTTATCACCCTAAACCTATTTATTAGTGGGATCTACTTAATCTTCTGAAATATAAATATGCATGAACCTTAAATTAAATACGTTAAAATGATAGTGATGACATTAAAATGATAGTGATGACGTTAAAATGATAGTGATGACCGCTATGGAAAAAAGTTTCACTTCCTATTCCTTTGTCTCTGCAGTGAAAAGCCACCTCTAGGAAATTATCTAATTGCATCCCCAATTTGCATAGGAGAAAAGTCTTCTTTCCCTAAATGTAGGGGTCTGCCTTTGAGATGCAAATGACCTGACAGTGACTGAAACTTTGATGACTCAACCCTAGATGTCACTGTGCAACTGAAAGCCCATACAGAATGAAGACCCAATATGCCATCAAACTGTTGTAGTTAATAGTGTATAGGGAGGAGGGTGGCTTTTAAGGGTTAAGGAATCTCAGCTGAATACACTCCTGGATTAGCGGGCATCCAATCAGGTATCGGCCTCTTTATACACATTCTGTACCCACCCCTTTTTCCACCCCTATCTGCTCCTCTTTGAATTTCTTTAATCAAATGAAGGGAAATGATAGGAGAAATAGAAGTTGTAATATTTTTCTTTTTCTTTCTTTTTTTTAAGACGAGGCAACCCTTGGTTGACCTCACAGACTGCAAGGACCTTGTCAATTTACAATCCCTTATTTATTTTTTTTTATTTTTTTATGCCTACAGCACCTGGTCTTCCTAGGTGGTCTCCCATCCAAGTACTAACCAGGCCCAACCTTGCTTAGCTTCCAAGATCAGGGTAGCATGGCTGTAGACTAACATTTTTTTCTATATAGTTTTAGTGAGATAAAATTCACATACCATTAAATTCACCCATTTAGAATGTACCACCCAATGGCATCTAGTATTTACGGAGTTCTGCAATCATTGCCACTGTCTAATTTTAGAACATTCATTGCCCCCAAAAGAAACCTTGTGTCCATTAACAGTCACTCCCTAATATTCTCCTTTCTCCAGCCCCTGGCAACCACAAATCCATTTTCTGTATACGGAATTGAAGAAGGTATTTGTAGCCAGAATCTTGGATACCGGTTTCAAAATGTAGGACCCTCAGCTGGCTGTTTTCCTCCTTCACCTCTCTGGGCCTCAGTTTCCTCAGCTGCTAGAGGGGTGGTTCTCAGTCTTGGTTGCACGTTAGATTCAGTTGGGGAGCTTTGAGACGATGCTGATGCTCAGGCCCCACCCCCAGAGATTCTAATTCACTAGATCTGGGGTGGGGCTCAGGCACTGGAAATTTTTTAAAGCTCTGTAAGGCAGCTTTACTCCAAGGGTTTGCTATCAAAAAGTGGTCCTGAGACTCGCTGAGCTTGTTAGAAATGTGGGCTTCCAGCGCCACTGAGTCAGCATCCGGGCATTAACAAGACTCCAGGTGGTTCTCTAGCACGTTAAAGTTTGGGAACTTCTGCGCCAATGCTCCCTCCAGCTCTCACAGTCTGTAGCTTTGTGATCCCTGCTCCTGCCTTCAGGGCCACCACGTGATTTTAGTAATCGATTCCCATAAACCAAAGTTGACCCCACACCAGAAAACTGGCTTTTAGTTTGCTCGCCTAACAGGATACAGAAATATGCCATTGGGAAAGCCTCTCAACAAGTTCGTTCAGTGATAGTTAATTACACAGTAATTTGGAAGAACATCAAGTCATTTTAGACTTGCTTTATCTACTGTCCAGAAGCAAAAAAAAAAAAAAATTAGTATTTAGGTCTCAACCTGTGAAACAGCCACAGAAATTACATTAAGCAGCTTAAAATTGGTTCTGCTCCCAAAAAGCAGATTGGCGATGAATACGGTCCTTGAGTTACTTTACAAAGACAGCACTGCACATGCGCCACCCCTGTCCTCCAGCGGCACCCAGAACCAAAGGCTTGCCCCTCCCCCTAGAACCAAAAAATCCGGACGTGATCAGAAATTGAGCACTGGAATCCTTTCAGAAGTGAAGGGCTGTTTTTCAGGAAGTCTGTTTTTCAGGAAGCTCTGCGCTGAAGCCCCTTAACATAAATAGCCAAGATCCAAGGTCCTCCAATAAAAACGTCCGCTTCAAGTGCTTCCGCATACCTGTTCCCCCTAACTCCTTAAAACTCTCCCATTGAAAGCCTGCAGGATTTGGGCTTTTGAGCTTTCCCTGTTCTCCTTGCGTGGCGCTAGCAATAATGTGACCCTAATTTCTCCACTGCAACTCTCGTACTCAGTGTTCGGCTCTGCTATGCACCTGGAGGGAGGATCTATGCACCTGGAGGGAGGATCGCGCTTTCTGTTTGGTTACACCTGTAGCCAATTTAGAAGTATTCCCTCCTTTGCAAAAATCACTGGCAGGCGGGCCTCCGATTTCCATTTAAAGCAGGATAAGCAGAGTTCCTCAGCCGCCGCCGCCCATTAGAATCACCTGAGGAGCTTTTAAGACTCTGGACATCCAGACCCCTATCCAACTAAGTCAGAATCTGGTAGTTCTTAAAGCTCCTCAGGTCATTGTAATAGTTAAAGTTGAGAATCACTAGTGTAGCCATTTTACTATCGTGATCCTCTTTGGGATGTACCAAAAACTCCTGGTTTTGTACCTTGTTAAGGAGTGAGGCTATGTTTCCAATGCATTATTGTTGACCTACTCAGTGACCATATGCTGAACATTTTCATGTCTCAAAGCCCCCCCTTCTCCCAGCAGGATCTGAGAGATGATGGAGACCTCGAGAGACGCTCGGAGAAGGCAAGCACCTTAACACTTTGCTTGACAGTGCTCAGGACAGTAGCAGCCCTGACACTTTCCCCCAGGGTACCACATGCCCTGGAAAGCCTGCACTGACATTTTAAACAGGGCCTTTTCTCCCTGCCTGTCAATTTTAGGAAGTAGGTTATTGGATATACGGGTTTGACTCTTTCTCTTGGTCCTCATATCCATGAGGATGGTACTAGAAATTTAATCAGTCAACAGATATGTACTGAAAATGATACCCAGTACCAAAGGGAGGGGCTTGGGGAGGAAACCTCCAAGATCTGACCAATGAGCTAAGGCATCCATAAATGGGACCATTAGCAAACAGTGCATGACAGAATATAGTTGAGAGGTCAGTTGGTGGTAAAATTGGCAAGGACTGCAGAAATTCAGAAGAGTAACCAGTGCCCGCTGAAATAGGATGGAGAAGCCTCACAGCAAAGATGGCTCATGGAGGGGGGATGAGGATGGTGCTCTTATGACTATTTATTACATAGAATACTATTTGTCACATTTACTATGATCTAGGCACTGGGCTAAACTATTTCCATATATTATCTTATTTACTCTTCTCAACAACATAAGGCAAGATCTATAATTATCCCCATTCTGTATTCAGGGGTGCCCAAAACCCAGGCAATGGCCAGTACCTGTCCGTGGCCTGTTAGGAACCAGGCTGCATAGGAGGAGGGGAGCGGCAGGCCAGCGAGCGAAGCTTCATCTATGTTTGCAGCCACTCCCCAGCGCTAGCATCACCGCCTCAGCTCCACCTCAGATCATCAGGTGTTAGATTCTCATAGGAGCACCGATTCCTGGTGCCAAAAAGGTTGGGGATTGCTGCTGTGGATGATGAGACTATGTCACGGAGAAGTTAAATAACTTGCCAAAGGTCCTCTTGAACCTGGTCTAAATGACTCCTAAGTCCATGTACTTCATTATACTATATTGAATATCTACATAACATTCATTAGTGTGTGCCAGTAGGTAAGTTCCTAACATTTTATATATATTAACTCATTTAATCCTCAAGACTACCCTTTCTGGGAGTCCCATTATTCTCAAGTCCTAGGGAAAAAACTGGGGCACAGAGAAGTTAAGAAATTTGCGTGAGGTCTAGGATTGCCAGATAAAATATAGGACACCTGGTTAAATTTGATAAATAACACATAATTGGCTAGAATAAATACTAATTGCATAGGATATCCTTATTTTAAAAATTATTCATTGTTTATTGGACAAGTTTAAATAGGTGTCCTGTTTGTATCTGTTTGTTTTTGCTAAATCTGGCAATCCTACTGAGTCCCTGTGCTGGCAGGTGATAAAGTGAGGTTTGAATCAGGTGATCAGACTTGGGCCCACATGCTTAACCACGGTATTCCAACCTTGGCTGGAGATGTGGGTTGGCATTAATATTTGCCTGTCTGGGAGGAAGTGAGCAGACTTGCCTTCTTTGAGTTGGATTGATGGGGAGTGAGAAACTGCAGTGGACTTTTACACCCTTTCTCAGCTCACCTTCCTGCTCCCCTGCTGCTGCTGCTGCTGCTGTCCCCACCTGCTGGTGGTACAAGAGTTAAAGGAACTGGGCAATGAGATCCCAGCTTTGGGTAACACATGCTTGGTTTGGATGCCAGATACAGAAGGAAAAGGAAAACGGGAAAAATAAGAAAGTTGGTATAGGATTCTGCAGACATTGCCACACTTACATCTCCCTTTATAAATAAATTTTAGGCTCATCCAATGGGGAAACGCATGTACCTAGAGAGCAATCACAGAAACATGTGACAAAAACAGAGGCTGCAGTTACCTCACTGTCTCACGGACCACGCTACTGGCCAGGGAACTAGAACTCTGTCTCACTGCCGTCCTAGCAGTCGGCTGACATAGACACAGGGCCATCAGCCCTCTGGCCATGTGACTGGAAGTGTCTCTTAGGCCAGGAGGCCTGAGAAAGTGTGACATCTCCAGGGTAGATGTGGAGTCCAGCTCCAACACCTAATGCCGAAGAAATCTGGCTCAGCATCATGAGCGGCAGGGGCACCGCAGCTGCAGAAACAAACTTCCCCAGAGCCGAAGGGGGTGAGCACTTGTATAACCGAACATCAAGCAAATATAGAACCAATCTGAGAGCTTAATGGGACCAGTGTGGTACTGAGGAAGAGGCAATACGAATTAGCAATAAGAAGATAAGCAGAAGCAGATCAACTATTCCCTGCTGTGGAGGAAAAGGGATTTATAAAAGAATTCACTGTGTGTAAAAGCACACACATGCACATTTATATTTGATAAAGCCATGCGCTATATTGTAGAGTTTATATTTAGTGCTTTTAAAATTATTTTTATTATTTCCTTTTGTTGTTTTCCAGAGACTTGAGTTAAAGAACTCCTTGAGGTAGGACATGCATGAATAGTACCGAAATAGCTGAGTTGTGGCTCAGAGATGCCAAGCTTTGGCAGTTTACATCTCTTCTATTTTGAAAAATTGTTAACCAGTCACGCTGCTCCATCTCCCTGCCCTCTGGGTATTCCTCCATACTGTGACTAGAGTTATTCCTGTAAAACCTGGTTGGTTTAGATCAGTATCAATTGCATGAAAGGGAAAATTACAAAAATTCAATGCCTTTTGCAATCTCTTCTTAAACCATTTTCCAAATTCTTCTTTCATGATCTACTGCTCCTAGCACAGGCGACACCTGTCTTTTCTTTGTGGATTATCTGGTTCAGACTGTGCATGCTTCTCTTTCTCCATCTCTTTTCCAGCCCCTATCTCACACTCTGCAGGACAATAGCCAACTAATCACCAGACATTTTCAGACCTCCACGCTCTTATGTGTGTTGTTCCTTTCATCTGGTCTCTCCAGTGGTGTGCTGGAGCTGGCTCTTAATAGCTCATGCACGTCTAGTCCCAACTCTGCTCAATGACATCACGTTGGACCTTGAAATCTGCTGCAATTGCAGAATTTACACCATGGAAATAAGCAAATGCTACCCACCAGGGCTTTTTCCCCCTTTTGGAGTGCTGGTTGTTAAACATTCGCCAGCATACCACTGTTACCTCCCACTCTCTGCCTGGGAGATTCCTCCATTATCCCCCAGGACAGAGCGCTTTTCTGCGAAGCTTTCTTTGACCTACACAGAGGAAACAGGATGCCTCTATTAAAGCAGTTGTATCATAAGTATTTATTTGTGATCGCCTCCCTGATAAGTGCTAACATCAAAGATTGCAAACTATATTGACCTTTAAAACCCCAGGAACCTTAAAAGTATCTTTTATGAGTGGTGGGTTCTTAGTGAATGTCAACTGTTTATTGGAGGAAAAATTGCATTGCCTCGTTTCGTCTGTCTCTGTTTTCTCAGAGAGCACACCCACATACCACAGTAAAGCTAAATATTTCACCAGTGTCTTCTGTTGAGTGACTTTAAACAATCTACAGTAAACAAATTTATACAAAAGTATCGCCAGTATAATAACTGTGGCATGTTTACAGATGTAGAAAGTCTGTAGGAACTGGTATAGGAAGACGGAAATTTTAGGTCTATGGGAGGCAGGTAGGGAAGGCTTGTTTGGGTGATCATACTTGTTAAACCAGTAGTGGTAGAGGAAGTGCTTAGCGTAGTACCTGGCCTGAAATTGGACTTTATAAGGTAGCTGCTACCACCATCATCACCTACATCTTCTTCTTCTTCTTCACCATCATTATCATCATCACCATCATCAAATACTACTGATGAGCAAAGCTACACAAAGCTAAGAAACCATTTAACTGACGCGAAGCTGTTTGGATGCCTATATTCTCCTTATTTCACCCTCTCACTTTTCTTTAAATTTATTAAAACATCAAAACATTGCAAAGAAAGCTTTTTTTTCCCCTGTGGTTGTTGGGATGCTTTGTAAATACGAGCCATACACATTCACCTCCCAGTGAGAGAGGTAGACAGTAAATATTACTTTAACTTGATTTGATTAGATGCTGTGAAATGATTGACTGAAAGGAACTTCCATATAATTTATTCAAGTCAACTTACCCAAAAGCTAGGATGTAGATAAAAAATTGTGTCACCCTCGTCCTTAAGAAAGCAGTCTATGCAGAAGCAACAGTGAAGCCTACCTGCTCTATCCTGATCTTGCTGCTGCCCTAAGAAGTGTTTTTGCAGCAACAGAAAGGTGTTTTGATCTTACTGCTTATTGGCCTTTGTCTAAAGGCCAGAGATTTGCTGCAGTAAGATTAGAATAGAGATTACTGTGGGCTGCAGAGGGACTTCATGGAAGAGATGAGACCTGGAACACAGGCAGAGATAGATGGATTGTGAAGGATGTCTTGAGGGAAGAAAGTAGCTGGGGTAAACGTCTAGAGAAGCATTTTCTGCTCTGTCTTTTGCAAAAACAGTGTCTAGCAAAGAGAATTCTAAGAAGTTGGGGAATACTTCTTGGGTTAGACTCTTATGTGCTCTGAGAACATCTGAAGTGAAGAAACCTGTTTAGCTTTGTTTAACTTCAGTGTCCCAAATGTGCTTGATCATAGAATATACTTTTGAGCAATGCCTATTAACATCTTTCAGAATGTTCATGTTCTATGGAACCTTTTGGGAATTTTCTGTGATCGTACTACCTTATGATCACACTTTCGGTAGTGCTCCTTTGCTTTGCTTTGATTTGACTTGGATTTAGTTTGATTTTTCCCCTTCATCTCTAAACCCCATTTCCCATCTTAAGTACCCACTTTCATGTGTTTCATATATCTCTTTAAATATGTTTTTATTTTATTAAAGTATTGTTTTGTGTGTGTGTGCTATAAATTTTTTTCTCACTATTTTTTCTCACCCAGTACTATGTTTTGAAGACCTAAGATTGTTGTTGTCCATGCATCTCATTTGTTGTTTTTATCTGCTGCACAATATTCCGTAGTATGCAGCCCACCCACTTCACTCACTCATTCCTCCACTAAGGGACACCAAGTTTGGTGGCATCAGGGATCTTGAGATTGGGGCACCCAAACAGAATAGTGATATCTACTGGATAAATAGTTTGAACAGTTTTCTTCTATTGAGTAAATAAATAACCTGGCCAATTTTGGCAAGCTGATCTATCAAGTCCAACTAATGACAGAGAGTGAATTTCAAAAGAAGCAGCCTCCAGATAGTTTGCTAGAGCAGGAACTGAAAATCATTTGGCTCAGAATGTCCAAATATGCCACCCAAAACTGTAACTTTATGCAATTTTTAAGATTGCATCCTTGACCTTAAATATGACTGTTGAAAATGAAGCATTCTCTTGAAAATGCAAAAAGAAAAAGAAATGGCTCATTATAGGCCTGTGGCAAGAGGGTTTGAGCAGTCTGCCCAGTTGAGTAGGTGAGGGAAGTAGGGGGGATTGGCATCAGGTCCTGAAGAGTTTCATGGGAAGCTCACGATGAGACACACTGACCTTCTCCTGATTATCCACCCCCAGACCATCCACTTCCTGTTCAGTACACTAAACAGAGTATTTAATATCAGCAATCTCCTACTTCAGGTAGTAACCATGGAAGAGATATGGCAATTTGGGGGCGTCAAGAGGAATGCCAACTTCAAAGGAAGCTTCTTATGGTGTTGAACAGGAAGTGTCATAGAGTTCAAGAACTTCTGAGGAATAGAGGAAACTTTTCCAAGTCATGAAGGTACCTGGAACTTGTTCTCAACTTGGAAGCTTTCCATTTCCTTCAACAAGGTGTCATTGTGAAACCTCTCTCAATACTCTACCAAAGTTCAGATGGACAGTGAGAGCAGTGTTTCCAGCAAAGGAGCTGACAGGACACATGGTTTCAGCCTAAACTGTGAAATATATATATTGAAAAAAAAAAAAGAAACTTCTTAAATTCCAGTATTATGTAGATTCTTGCCATAGCCAATATTCATGAATATTATTGCTAAAATGATAGCTGAACTTAGAGAATGAACTTGTGTATGTACAAATGGAGAGACTTAGAATTTTCTGTAACTGGGGTTAGTTACCACAGAAGAAACTCTTGAATAGAGTGAGGAAGAAAGGTTTACTGGACAATAGAAGAAAAGGAGCTGAGTTGAACGACACAGAGAGACTTCTGGATCAGACTAAGGGTTTTTACTAATTCACTATAGAAGGATAGATTTATATAAAAAACATTGTATGTTATTTGTAGAGTTGTTTCTTGCCCTTGGCTCAGTAGCTCAGTGCTTAGAATGAAGGAAGTATTCAGAAAATATTTTTAGAATGAATGAATGAATCAATATAAGTAACTTAACTGGTGGCTATTGCATTAAGTTTGCTTGTTTGTTTGTTTAAGATTTTATTTCTTTAGAGGAGTTTTAGGTTTACAGAAAAATTGAGAAGGTACAGAGATTTCCCACATACCCCCCTTTCCCCAAACATGCATAACCTCCCCCATTATCAACACCTCTCACCAGAGTGGTACATTTGTAATAATTAATGAACCTACATTGACACATCATGATCACTCGAAGTCCATAGTTTATCTCAGGGTTCACGCTTGGTGTTGTACATTCTCTGAGTTTGGACAGATGTATAATGATGTGCGTCCATCATTACAGTATGATATCCTAAATCATGTATTTTCACCACCCTAAAAATCCTCTGTGCTCCACCTACTCATTCCTCCCCAGCTGGCAACCACTGATCTTTTTACTGTCTCTATAATTTTTCCTTTTCCAGGGTGCTGTATAGTAGGAATCGGACAGTAAGTAGCCTTTTCACATTGGTTTCTTTCACTTAGTAATGCATTTAATGTTCCTCCATATTTTTCCATAGCTTTTAGCTCGTTTTTATGTGTATGTGTGTGTGAATAATATTCCATTGTCTAAATGTACCACAATTTGTTTATCTATTCACCTACTGAAGGGCATCTTGGTGGCTTTCAAATTTTGACAATTTTGAATAAAGCTGGTATAAACATCCGTGTGCACGTTTTTGTGTGGACATAAATTTTCAACTTCTGCCAAAGTACCAAGGAACACAATTGCTGGATTGTATGGTTAGAGTATGTTTAATTTCTAAGAAACTGCCAAACTGTCTTCCAAAGTAGCTGTACCAAGTTCATTTTATTACATACATATAAAAAGCTGTAAGTCAAAGGGGCTTTGTGAACCACACCTAAAAACTGTAGTCAAGACTAGTGGCCACAGTGAAAGAGCTAGGTGAGCAGGCAATTTATGGAAGGGGATCTTAATAAGGCTTATTTTGGGTGGAATCTCTTGCATGTTGGATTATCCTGGGGTAGGGCAGGGGAGCCGAATGTTGAGTCTAGTACTAATGTTTGATTAGATTTATTTATGTCTCTTAAATCACAGAAAAATATACCTCTGTGTCTCAAGCATGAGATTGCCATGTTCACATCCTTGGTCCAGGGCCTTTGCTCCCAGTACGATATAGTCAAACGAGCTGTACCTGGATTAGCCTCCAGTGCAGAGCAGCGCTGCGCCACGTGTGCGACTCTGTAGCCAAACACAGCCCGAGCCTGCCAGATTTTTCACAGAGCAAACAATCCATCTGTTCATTTGGCACTTTACTGACGTATGTGGGAAGGGAACAGATGCGAGGGCCTGGCTTCCAGCCCCAGCAACAATAGCAATGACTTAAGAAGAATATTTACTTTGTATATTTAATCAGATATTTGGAAATAAGCTTTAGAAAAATCAATAAAAATATCACAAACTGTGGGGGAACTTTGAGATCATGAATTTCTTCTCCCTGGTGTTGAACAATAATTGTCCTGTGAAGGAAAAAAAAACCTTTTTAAAAAATGTTTCTACACAGGCATGAGTCTAAAATGCAATCAATCTTTTTTTCTCTCTCTCTTGCTGTATATATGTGTGTGTTTAGATATATACACACATATATCTATCTATATCTATACATATATCTATCTACTATACATATATACATAGAAATCTATTATACACATACATATACATATACAGATATTTATTTCAATATCTTATTGGGTATATAGGGAGGTAGAGAAAATATAAGTTATAATCTTTGCCTATTTTTGAGAAATATTTTTGTCCAAGGGCACTTAGGAAGTTCTACCAATTAACCCCTTCTCCCAGGGTTACTAAATGGAACTTTCTGCATGAGTGGTCAGAATACCTGAATTTCCCCTCCCCCCCATGCTACATAGAACTTGTAACCTGTGGAAGTCATTTATTTCCCTGGATTCGGTTTATTTGGATGTAGCTACCTCTAATATCCTAGGATGCTGACTCCCTTTTTGACCAATCTCTCTTTCCTAGAGCATCTGAGTGAAGAATGAGTGGGCATCGGCGGTCTTTGTATCATCTGGCATTCTATATAAGGAAGGAATGTAGTGGCCACCCAGCATCCACGCCCCTTCTGGTGGTAACAGTTCTGAATTCCTTTAGGGGAGCCACCCTCACCCCCACTTTCTCTCCATGTGTTCTGGTTGGGGCTCTGACCAGAACCCCAGGGTATTAGTGCTCCAAATCCCGCAGGACCCATGACCAGTCCAATCAGAATGAACCCCAGGACTTCTGCTGTCTCAGAAAGATTCTCTGTCTTTTGACCTGGACCTGGAAGAATGTGAGGCCAGAAGTACTGCCATCAGCTAATTATCAGGGGAGCATGGTAAAATGATTGCTGATGTCTCAGAAAGGAGCCAGCACAGGAGTAGGAGGGCCAAAAGCTGAAGAAATGAAAGAGGTCCTAATGATAAAGTTCGAGTGCCTGAAGCCTTGGACTTTTCAGTTCCTTGAACCAATAGGCTTTCTTCTTGGCTTAAGTTATGTTGGGTTTTCTGTCATAGGCAGGAAGAGCCCCAAATTTCCCAAATCTTGGTCACTTTCAAGTATTGGCAATTATGAATAAAGCTGCTATAAACATCTGTGTGCAGGTTTTTGTGTGGACATAAATTTCTCACTGTTTTGTGAAAGTACCAAGGACTTAATAATTACAAATGTTAACATTAGTTATTATATCCTGACATAAGGCAATTAAGGCCAAAAATAATACAAAAAAAGTAAGTCGAAAATCTTTCAAATAGCACAATAAAATCTAAAGAAATGAATTAAATCAGTGTCAGTGTTGCTCTAGAGAACTACTAAGAAGCCAGCAAACCAGGACTTCACTGAAAGGAGAAATTACAGTAACAAGGAAACAATTGAAAGGCAGAGAGAGAAGAAGAATGACTTCTGTTTGTGACACTTAGTTGCTTGAGAAGCATTTCAAAGTATTCTTAAGTAGGTAGCATTTCATTTTCATCCTATTTTGCAGTCTTAACATGGCATAAAGTTTAAATCAAGAGGTGAACCTAGAAAGGGAATCAGTGCTCTTTAATTCCTCCATTACTGCTTTCTTTTGTGTTTAATTGATATTTTTCCTAGTGTACTGTTTTGATCCCTTTCTTATTTCCTTTTCTGTATTTTCAAGTTATCTTCTTTCTGGTTACCCTGGAGATTACAATTCAACTTTTAACATATAACTATCTATTTTGAATTATTAACACTTTAGCTTCAATAGTGTACAAAAACTCTTCTTCTATACAACTCTATCACCTTTTTATATTGTTATTGTCATCACAAATTACATCTTTACACATTCCTTTCTCATTAACATTGATTTATAATTATTATGTCTGTATTTAAATCATATAAGGGGAAAATGAATTGCAAACTAAAAATACAATAATACTGGCTTTGTACTTACCTACGTAGTTACATTTACCAGTGCCCTTTATTTTTTCCTTTGTCTTCAAGTTACTGTCTAGTATCTTTTCATTTCCACTTGAAGGATTCCTTCTAGTATTTCCTATAGGAAAGGTCTACAAGTTGCATGTGTTGGGCGTGAACCAACCTGGTAGGCACTTGGCAGTCTTTTTCCCACAATCAGAGCCAAACGCCACCAAAGACTCTGCTCTGAGCCAGATTTGGGGACTGTCATTTTTTTTTCTGCTTCATCAGGCTTTGAAGTAGGAGTCAAGACATCAGAATTTCAATCCAGTTTCTGTCTTTCTCTAGCCATGTGACTTTGGACAAATTTACTGATCTTATTTGGGCTTTTTTCCTAATCTGTAAAATTAGGTGCTCTAGATCAGAGTGGTCAAACTTTTTCTGTAAAAGGCCAGATCATAAGCATATTAGGCTCTGCAGGCCATAATGTCTCTGTCACAACTACTCGACACTGCCATTGAAGTGCAAAAACTTCCACAGACAATAGGTAAACAGGTGGGCATGACCATGTTCTAATAAAACTTATCCATGATAAGAGGAAGCAAGCCTATTTGGCCTTAGGCCACAGTTTCCCAGCCCCTATTCTAACTGGTGTTGGAGATTCCTCTAGCTTTGAAGTATAAAAGGTCTCATGATCTACACTGTTGTTATTAGTGTCCTTTTACTCCTTTACGCCATTCTAGAGTGTCATCTCTATTAACGATATAGTGGTAAGGATCACTACCACTATTTGTGTATCTGTGGGCCAAGCCTTTTTTTGGGACTTTATTCATTTCTCCCAACGAGTCTCTTAGGTGGATGCTATTATAATCCCCATTTTGTGTAAGAAGGAACTGAGTTGAAAGAGGTTCCTTAACAGGTCCAGAGCCACAGAGCTGGTAACAGCAGAAAGCAGGCCAGTAGGACTCCAAAGCATTTGTTAAGTTTTCTCCATCTCTTGTCTCCTACGTGAGATGAGCACAGTAGAGAATTCGAATTTTCTTGTTGGAGAAAACAAATCTTAAATATACTAATCTAAAGATTAAGCCACAAACATTCCATGTAGTCTGTTTTTTAATTGTAAATAAACAATTAGTTACCGACTTAAAATGTTAACTCTAAGATGCAAAGCCAGCAAAAGAACACGTTGATGCCCTCAAAAAACTCACCATCTGTCTGGCAAGACATATGAAAGAATTGTGAACATAATACAGTTTCAGATTAATTACAGTAGAAATGCTTATAATTACTCGTTACTTACTGCACTTGCCAGACTGACTGACACATTCCCTCGGTCCCAGTCTGCCCGCAGCATTCTGAATGCTTCTCCAGAGCAATGCACACGGGCCCTGTGTTAGTTCCATACAGCAACTGTAGCAAATTACCATAAACATAACAGCTTAAAACAACACCTATCTCACAGGTCTGGAGGTCAGAAGTCCAAAATTAATCTCACTGCGTAAAGTTAAGGTGTTGGCCAGGATGGTTCCCTCTGGAAACTCTAAGGGGAGAATCTCTTCTTCTGCATTTTTCAACTTTAGAGGCTATCTGTAGTCCTTGGTTCATGGCCCCTTCTTCATGTCACTCCACCCTCTTGTTTCTGTAGTCACATGTCATAGTATAGACTCTCACCCTTCTGCCTCTATCTTATAAAGATCCTGTGATTATGTTGGGCCCATACAGTTAAACCAGAATAACCTCCCCAACTCAAAATCCTTAACTTAATCACATCTGCAAGGTCCTTTTGCTGTGTAAGGAAACATTCATAGGTTACTGGATTGGGTCATGAACATCTTTGGGGAGCCGTCATTCAACTTCTGGTCCCGTCCCTCAACTTCTTCTCCCACAGGGAAATTGTACACTTACTTATAATTTCTTGTTTCCAGACCTGCTTTTGTGCTTGTTCCTGTAACTAGCTAATTTATTGCAAAATTATGAAACCAGTGAAATCTGAGGGCAAAAAGAGAGTTGCAGTATCTGTGGAAAACAAGTTAAATGAACCAGGGTAAGTCATTTAAAAAATGTGGTCAAATTAGGTGAAGTCAAAATAATTTGTGAAAGTTTGAGAAAAAAAATCAAACTCCAGAGAATATCTATAAATATATAAACAGTATGCAATTGGGATTGTGTGGGTCCCTGACCTGGATGGTCCCAGGTCTGGCTGTGATCCAGGCTCATGGCTAGGAATAGGACCTGGACTGAGAACGTTACATTAGTGTAGTAGGGCGCCTGCGCCTAAAATATGTAAACATGCTTCAGCTTATTGTGTCACGCGTGTGTGGCTGAAGGCCATTATTGTACTCTGCCATGTGTGGAGCCATGCGGTCCCCTGGGGAGCAGGAGGGGAGCACAAGAAGGGGAGCAGGAGAAGTGCGTGCAATACCGCACTCCCCTACAACAGAGGTGCACTCCCCACAAACAAGTTGGTGCCTGCCGTTTCATTCTCATGTCAGCCCCTTGTGCATTCTTCCAACTGGGTGTCTCACCATCAAAACTTCCCTTCTCGATCAGCTCGGTGCTGATAGGATGGCTTGTGTAAGAAAGATCACCCAGAACCCTTCTCCAGGATGACCTATTGGAACAAGAAGAGTAGGCCTCTCATCAAAAAACTGGGCAACAAATGTGCATTTAAATGTTTCTGTTACAAGTTTAAAGTATTTAAATTATGACATTCCCAGTTTAACCAACATTTTAAGTTACTTAATCAATCTCTTATCAGTCTTAATGAAAGAGGTCCTATTAAATTTGATTCACAGTTTCAGAGACAATATTAATCCCTTAAGGCTGCAAAAATTTGGGAAGGAGTTTAAATTGAAAGAGTGGGGCTTAAAGTACACTTAGAAAGTTATGTAGGATCTCAATAGGTGGTTGGGGGTTGAGGAATGTGCACGGATGAAATAAATAACATACAATGGCCCTCCAGATCCTCAGGTTCCACATCTGCAGATTCAACCAGCCGCTAATGGAAAATATTTGGACAAAAGTTAGTGTCGTTGACGTGTACTATGTAGTTAGGCATACAATGGTTGCGTGTCTGTAGCGAATACGTACAGACTTTTTTCTTTTGTCATTACTTCCTAAATAATACAATACAATACGCCATTTGATATAAGGGACTTGAGCATCCTCAGATTTTGGTATCTGCAGCAGTCCTGGAACCAATCCCCTGAGGATACCAAGGGATGATTCTACTCACAATTGTGGGGGTAAAATGAGTAGGAATAATAATTTCAACCCATTCGGTTTGAACCCATTAGGTTAAGCCACAAAAATTCTACATAAACTATTTTTTAATAACAAAATATGGTTCTGAGTACAAATCTCATTCCAGCAGTGTCAGCAACATCTGAAAGCTGGTTAGAAATTCGGACGATCAGGCCTCCCTCCAGAGCCGCTAAGTCAGAATCTGCATTTTAGCAAAATCTCCAGGTAACTTATTTGCACATAACCTGTGAGAAGAGCTGCTTTAGAGAGAACGTGGATCTCCCTAAATGGCATTGAACAGTTACTATGGCACATGCAAACCAGAAGGGCAACTACATTTATTAAGCACCTACTGTGAGCCAGGTAAACTACACAATGCTTTTGTAAACCCTGCCCTACTTAATTCTCCAGTATCCCAGTCTTGTGAAATAGTGTTGATGTTTATTTCCAATAATGAAATAAATCTTCTCTTTTCTCTGTGATCCCTTTGGCTAAAGTTGATGTAAAGAATACATTAGCATCTCAAAAATCTCAAATAATCACTTTTCTAATTTCAATATTTTGACATAATTTTTCTTCGCTCTGTTTCCTGGGTTGCAAATTCTTACATCTGGGATGATTTCAGATGCTTTGATAATTTTAACCTATATGAAAAGGGAGGCAACTCAAAAAGCACCTTGCTTAAGATGGAGTAAAATAAGACTAACAAGAAATACATGCAAATTGGGTGGAAGTTGGGAATGATAAGTCAGACTGAGCCAAATTTCGGAGCATTTGGAATGCATTCTGGGTGCTCCTACAGAACTGCATGCCTCAGCTGTTTATGCAAAAAGAGAGGGCTTTCTCAGGGGGACATTGAGACAGTTTTCCCTTGCTTTGCCCAGACTGGAAAAGATGAAGGTCCTGTACCTTCTTGCTCCTCCCTGAGTTCAGTGCTCAGCCCACACTGAACAGTTGCATAGCAGCCACCCAGATGTTGTGTGCTGTGGAGAGCCATGGGGGTGCCTTGCTCCCTGGGTTGATTTTCAGTGGACCTCCTGTTCTGACTAAACTCCTTTCAATGAGAAAGATTCGGTGGGTCTCCACCCAGCTCTTCTCTTCAAACAGTCTGGGGGTTGCAGGCAGAGCATCCCTAAAACTGCCCCAAGTGTAGAGTGGAAGGCTGAGTCCTAGCGCTCACTGCCACTGGACCTGACCCCAGAACTAAACCTAATTGTGACGGGGAGGGAGGTGCTGAGGGGATAGGAGGGCTGGGTTGTGTGGGACGTTCCTTTCCCTTGGACTTTCACAGATCACATGTGGTATTCCAGAATCAGAAATCTGAGCATGGGAAGAGGTGGGTTAACCATGGAGAAAAGGAAATGAGGATCGTGGGTCTCTGAAAAAAGCTAGAAGCTAAAAACATCGGCCTGTGCTTACTTACCAACCACGATTCAATGGGAGCTTTGCTGGCTCTCTATACAGCTTTAAAAGTACCTTAAATCCAAGAAAAATTCCTACAAAGCAAGGGATCTTCCCTGATTTACTCTTTACCACCTGAATCCTTGCAGGGAGTGTAGCGTGTATTAATCATTCTATTTAAAAATGCTTTAAAAGTTCTACATATGTATTAACATTTAGTATTGCTTTTGCACTATTTAAACACTTACCTAAATGATATCATAGTACAGACATACCTCAGAGATACTGCAGATTTGGTTCCAGACCACCGCAATAAAGCAAATATCGCAATAAAGTGAGTCACATACATTTTATTTACTTCTTTCAAGAACTTTCCTTTCCTTTGCATTCACGATTTGGCTAATTGTTTGGCATAAGAGGCCTAGCTTTTGGCATACCTTCCTCACTAAGCTTAATCATTTCTAGTTTTTAATTTAAAGTGAGAGACATTTGACTCTTCCTTATACTTCAACACTTAGAAGCCACCGTGGCTTACTAACTGGCTTAAGTTCAATATTGTTGTGTCTCAGGGGATAGGGAGTCCCGAGGAAAGGGAGTGAGATGGGGGAACGGCTGGTCAGTGGAACAGTCAGAACATACACAATATTTATGGATTAAATTTTCTGTCTTGTAGCTCGTGGTGGCCCCCAAACAAGTATAATAGCAACACCAAAGATCACCGATCACAGATAACCATAATAAATAGAATGATGATAAAAGTTTAAAATATTGCAAGAATTAACAAATGTGACCCAGACACATGAAACAAGCAAATGCTGTTAGGAAAATGGCACCAATATGCCTGCTTGACACAGGGTTGCCACAAACCTTCAGTATGTAAAAAATCCACAATATCTGTGAAGCACAATAAAAAAGCTCAATAAAACAAGGTATGCCTGTGTCTATTTATCCTGAAACTGTCTATTCAATGACTCGATATTATGTTTGGAGATTTATACTGTGATTTGATATATAGTTACAAATTATGTATTATATAACATTTATTTTAGCTAACTGTATGATATTCTAATTTATAAATATACATAATTTTATTTATCTATTCTCCAACTGAGGAACATTTAGATTGTTTCAACTTTTCACTATACATTTTTCACTATTGAAAGTCTTCTGTGAATAACTTTATTTTTTCTCTCCATCAGGCTGGCAGTGTCTGGATGATATGATCAGTAGATTCCATGGTCACAGCCCATTTCCACACTGCCTTTCCTATTAATTCCCCTGGTCTAACATGATGTTATATGGGATCTGGTGCTGGTGAGTCAAACGCTCCATAAGTCCTCAGACAGTGGTGCTTTCTGAGGCTCTACATGTAAGAAAGAAAAGTTCATACCCAAGATACATCCCTGCGGGAAAAAACCACTGACCCTTCCGAGATAAAAAGGGGCCTTCGGGGGCTAACTTGCTATCAAGTTCCCACTTGGTCTCACTGAGGAATAGTGTCACATCACAGGTTCAGTGTTGATCTCTGTTGCAGACGAATCGGACGTTTGACAGTGGCAGTAGCTAGACTGATCTGGTCTTGGTAAGTGTTGGAAGTACAGGTAGTCCTCGCTTTGCATGGTTCCAACACATGCAACTTTCAGTTAAATAATACCAGCCCCGCAACAACATGGCTCAAATTCCAGTTACAACAGTGTATTAACTGTGCATAAATGAATAGAATACAAATTTTGCTGTTAGCTTTTTAGTCCGCAAATCACTATGCAAATGGAAGCTGCATATCATGACCAGTAATTGATCATGTCGTTTCTTTCAAAGTCCATTGACAGTCACTGCACATCTGTTGTTCAGTTCACACCCAGACAGCCAAGCATGTAGTTCTGTTGCCTGTTTCCCTGTGAATAAACCCATGTGATAATAATGAGCACTTGAAAGAGGAAATTGGCCAACAAAGATGTAAGTGCAGCAAAAAATCCAAAAAGTGATGATGTTGGAAGTGAAATTTGAAGGGAATGAATTATAGAAAAAATAGCTGATGTGGGAATGTGGGCATCGCTGCCCTTCAGGAGGTCTAGATGTGCTAACTCAGTGGGGGCAAACTCCTTAACCTGAATGAGAAAGTGGTATGGCAGAAGAATGTAGATGTCCCAGAGGAAGTGGACCTGGCGAAACTTCACGTTGAAGCAATGCTTAGCGGTTTTTCGTGACGCTGAAAGTACAGAGAATAAAATGTTGGAAGCTGATCCAGACTTAGAAGGAAGTACAAAAATTCGTCATAGAGGCATAGGAAAGCTGCTCTCTCCATATCATAAATTATACAAGAAGACAGTAAACACCGTCCAAACTACTTTTGCTACGTTTATTTACATAAAAATAAACCACTTTAATTTTTAGTGTTTCTAATATTAAAAGGTAAAGCGTACTAAAATATTAGTTATACTACTGTTTTCACTTCCCTATAAATTTATAAGTGACAGTAAAACCGTTTTTAATATTTATATTTAATTTTCCCCAGTGATTATTAAGACTGATTCGCATGGTTGCATGGTCCTTTTTACCACCCTGCTTTACTGTGCAGGCAAGGACTGCCTTTATGCGCTGTTGGAAATATGTACAGTCTCCTTCTCTGTCATTAGGTCCACTCCATTCACACACCCTTGGTGCCAATCCTGGGGTGGTCAGTGGCTTAGGATGTTCAGAGTCTGAAATGTTGAAATCTTCCGGGACATCCACTAGGATGTCACCATTCCATTTGTTAGAGTTAAAGGTTTTTCTAACCTGGGCCCTGACCTTAAAGATCCGCCTTGATTTTTTTTTTTTTGGTAGTTCAGCCTCTTGGCTGAATAAGGCCTAAATTTTTTCTGTCCTGACATTGCAGGGTGGAGGGAGCCTCTCTGTATGCATCCAACAAGTCTTCTGGCTTTTACACCTGATTTTCATACTTGGCTTTCACCCTCAGCTGCTCCTTATCTTTCTGTAGAACACCACTGGCACTTAGTAATAGTCACCCAATCCCCTGATTCTTACATCCACCTTTTCCTTCACAGTCTCAGAGGTCTGATACACCGCACGTGCAGGTAGTTTCACTCCTACTGGTACACACACCCAATTCCCCGCTAGCAGAAGACTCAACAATCGAACTGCCACCTGTGCTAGTGGCGTCTGGGCTCTACCTGCCACCAGGGGTCCTCACAGCCAGCCTGGCGATGTTTGATTCACTTTTAAACTCTCACCTTATTGCCTGCTTTCTTGAACTACTCCCAGCACCAATGGTTGCAGGTTAGTGTCTCCCCTAACTGTTGTAGGATAGAGAAAGCGAGATTGCACTGAGGAAGTAGTTAACTGAGGATGTTGGCCCAACGAAGCCTTTGGCAACCCAGCAGGAAAATCTGGAGCAAGTACTGTTTGTCAGTTTCTGCCCTGAGGCCAAAATGGCTATGCCTTTATACCCCAGTTCTCTTAGTCATTGGATTCAGACTGTCACGGGAAGGACTTTACCTCAGATGGAGCAGTTCAGGCAGCTGTCTGCTGACCACACTCCCTGCAGCTGGGCAGCACGTCCTTCTCTGAAGGGGCATCTAGAGGGCACATTCTGTGTCTACCACATCTGTGGGGTCCCGTTCCTCACCCAATTCTGCCGCAAATAACAACATTGACAGAAGTTTATTCCAGGTGCCAACCAATTGTGGAATACCATAAAACTAGAATACACATTAAACAGCATATATCGCATCCTGAGACTGAAAAGAAGTCACTTACTTACACATTTTTGAAAGAAATATTTGCTATTTCTCCATTGCCACATAGATACAAGAGAAGTCATTTATATTTCCCTGTTTTAAATCTCCTAGAAAAAAAATCTTGAATGATTTTTCCTTTCCAGTATCATTGGAAAAGCAGAGTCATCTAGTAAACCCTGTTACTAATATACAATTAAACAAAATTAAACACATTTCACATGACTGTCATGGGTTCCCTCTGAAGAGCTGAATCACATACAAAAGCAAACTCCCCTAGAAGAATAACAGAAACATGGAAAATGAGAGGAAGCCTCACTGTTAGAGGCCCAGTTGGAAGGGAGCTTGGAGGTTAGCCACGACCTGAATTTCTACAGAGCTAAAATAATAAAGTGATTTCAGTTCCCCAACAAGTGTTTACTTAGCATCTTCACTGTTGGCTCTAGGGTTGCACATAGTCCCGAGGGTCCCAGGGACTAAGTGACTCCTCCAAGGTCATGACGCCGACAACATGGACTAAAAAAGCCCAGGCCTCCTGACTCCAAGAGCAGTGCTTGTTCAGGTTGCTTTCTGCTCAGCATTGAAGGATATGTTTGGTATCCATATGGATAGAAAACCCAGCAAAATCAGAGCCGTATATTTATGACACTGCTCTATTTTTGAGGTCACCTTGATGCAGGACAGGGCAAATTGCCCCGAGCCGGGGAGCGGAGAACAAACCCTGTACCGAGAGAAGAAGGTCCTTTGGCAGAGAGTGAAGAAAGAATTCAACACACACACCAAAGGTAGAGTCAAAAGGAAAGTTTATGAAGAAAGGGGTAACACTCCACATACACGGCGTGGCCTCCTATCAGAGGCGGAGAGTGAGAGAGAGTAAAAGAGACGGGGAGAGGGACAGAGTAAAGAGGACTGAGAGAAAGACACTGAGACTGAGAGAAAGATAAAGGCACCGAGAGGGACCTCACGTGTTCAGGAATTCAGTTTGTACGTCATTCTTTAGTTCCTGTGAGTTACAGCTTAAAGACTTTGTTTACCCATTTCCTCCCATATGGACATACAGTGAGGAAGGGGAAGAGTGCCTAGAGTGAAAAGGTGAGAGTCTGCGGCATGAAAGGCCTGCTGGCAGTTCCCGGCCTGTGATCCATAGGTTCCCTATGGTTTTAGCCACAGAGAAAGAAAGATTTTATTTTGTGTAGGACAGCCACTTACAGACTCTGTTTTTCCTGTTTCCCCTTCACAGGTGTGGGAGATGGGTTGTTAACAATCCCAGCAGAAATCTTCCTTTGTTCGGCAGGGTCCTCCTGGCCTGGCTACAGGGGGCTGATCAGCATATCGCAGTCTCTGAATGTAGCCTGATTTAACAGCTTAGTTCTCTTGCTTCCTCCCTACACTAACCTTTGCAGATGCTGTCAGTGTGCACTGGCTCTAGGTGTGCCCTTCACCACCAGCCACACCATCTTACATGTGCTCCTAATGGTGATTATCCGCCCTCCACATCCCCCAAGAGCTGCCCTTAATCCATGACTGGCAGGTAGGGGGATGTAAACATTCCTGATAGAACAGCTTTGAGCTGAGATCCACCTCCTCAAGTCGCCCCTGCTTGCTGTTACCTCTTACTTGGTCTTCCTTTCTTTCCTGCCCCATTTCCTTATTCTCCTCATGACTTTTCCTGGGAACACTTTGTAATACATTATTTTCATACGAATTTTCCGCGTCTCAGAATCTGCTTCCAGGAAATCCAAATGAAAAACCACCAACTCTGAAATTAAACAACAACGACAACAACAACAAGCCTCTCGAGCACCTACCATGCAGCTGGGCATCAGAGAACCTTGGTTAAAATCCCGCATCAGCTGCTGATTGGTTGTTTGATTAGAGACATGTTATTGAGCCTCCTCTATCTAAGTTTCCTTGTGTGTAAAAGAGAAAATAATCTCTCTCCCAAGGACATTAAGTGCTTGTTTTTATGCAGGTGTGGGTTCGGGACTTGGCACTCAATTAGAGAAGAGACGAGGTCAGTGCCTTGCTGTGCGGTTACAGTCAAATAATTTGCTCAAGTGTCTATCACTGATGTCTCTCACCACAGAGTGAAAAGAATTATTTCCAAACCTGGCTGATCAGTGGGGCAAGAGAAATGGTACGTTTCTGTATCCCTCATGGGGCTAGACCGTGAAAGGCTTTGTAAGCACTTGTTGATAGACTGGTGAACACAGCCAAATAAGCTCCCAGAGTGAACGGGTGCTTTGTAGGGGACACAGTGGAAAGTAGAAGGAGTATCAAGCCTGAAATGGGGAGGGAAAAGGGGGCCTGGTCCAGGGAGGTCCTGCAGAGCAGCTGAAGATTCCTCAGGAGGATGGTTTGGAGGTGGGAAGGCCTGGGGGCTTAGTTGCATAGATGAAACTGGATGAGGACAGATAAACACCCAAGGAAGCCTCCAAAACGTTGTAATCCCTTACTAACTGCCAGACAATATGGTGGGTAACTGTCAGAAACTTAATGGTAAAAAACCCGCAACACACCCTATAGTGTAGGAAGAGCCTGCATTGACCAGCTGCAATGACTGGAATTCCCATAATCAATCAAGCCATTTGATTAAGGCAAGATTTCTTAATCTGGTCCCAAGGCCCAAGGACTTTGAATTCAGGGGGTCCTTGAACTTGGATGAGGAAAATATTAAATCTTAATTGTCATTTTTGTCTAACCGAAATTTTACTTACAAATGTAGTCCACAAACCTTAGCACTACCTAAGACTTTGTCATAAGTAGAAATCATACATATATTCATATAACATTATAGTTGCTGGGAATATTTCAAAATATTCTGAAATATCATTTATACTCTTCCTATTCTGAAATTAAGACAAGTACTAGACCTGCCTCTGGATCTTTTTTTTTCATATATTAATAAATAAGAACATATATTACTATATCGCATTTTAAAACATATTATGAGAGCAGTATTTTAATATAATTGGTTTCTTTTTTATTTTATTTTCTGTATTTAAAACCAGCATTCTGAAGAGGGGTCCAGGGAAGGAAAAAAAAAAAAAGAACAAAGGCATTGAAAGCCACAGATAATAAAAGCTCATGTGAGTAGAAGTTACTGTTTCCCTCTAACATTCATCAGATGAGCTTCGTTGCCCAGTGAAGAAAGGGTGGCAGAGAAGATAAATTCTGATGAGAGAGAGAGCAGACAAAGATGTGCTGTGGAGGACAGAGCTGGGTGTCGGCACCACACCTGGGGAATCTTCAGCGCCCTGGAAGGACCTGCTTCAAAAAGAGAAAGGCAGAGGATCTGGTAGCATAAAAACCTTCTTTCTGCAAACTGATTGTGGATTAAGGGATGAGTCAGCCAATGCAAGGGCGTTTGTTAAAAATACAGATTCCCAGGGCTCAGGTTGACCATGAGCATTTGTATTTTTAACAAGTAGCCCAGAGGATTGGGGGATAAAACATTGAGTAGAGGTCTTGCCTATATAAGAATGCTGAGTTCGAAGAAAATGCTGTAGCTTCTCAGGGAATGACTGGCTCCATTCTTGACATCCTAATTCGTACCTGAATTCCCAAGAAATGGAGACTGAGATCCTGCAGGTTATAATCTGGCTTCCTACTGAATGCAGCTGGACCTTCCACCTACCCAGAAATTTTAAATCCTATGTTTTTCAAAGTGCTATATTTTTCAAAGTCCCAGGTCTGGGCTTTCCTTGGACTAGGTGAATCTTCTAAAGAAGGTCTGTGTCTAACTATGTTTCCCACCTAAGGTTTATAAAGAGTGAAATATTTACTTATTACGTACACTTATTATGTAAATCACAATGTCCTAACTTTAGTGTAATTAAATGAAGAAGTTTTGGGGGTTTTTTTGTTTTTTGGTTTTTTTTAAGTTCTGAAGAGTAAATCCACAGTATGTTTCAAAGGGAGATTTAAATTGCTAATTTCCCAGCACTGGAATGTGAGGAAGGATTGTCACAGATTTAGCATGAAAGCCACGTAAGTATTTAACATTCCTAAGTAGTAACTTGTCTCTTCAGTTGCATTTTGGTTTGAGAAACTGCAAGAACAAATTCAGCAGGAGGGGAAACTTTATTTTAAAGGGAATAAAAATGTATGAAGAGCCTCTTGCCCTAGGGAGAGCTTTCTCTTTAGTCTCCCACATGATTTTGTACCTCTGATCACATCGGAAAGAATCTTTTTTTTCCCAGTGCTGTCTGAGTTCTGTATTTCGGTGCCAGAACAAGGAAGTGAAGGGATACGTAAGACACACACGTAATAGAAATGTGAAGTACGAGCAAATCACCAGACGATGTATGTATATTGGAACAAAGACATTTTTGTCTAAGGCTTAGAAAGTCACACCAGGGATGCTATAAGGAATTAGAACAGTGTCTCTTCTTTCCCACACCCAGCCTTGCCTCAGCCACTTCCCCAGTGTTCATTCTCTTTTGAGTGGCCAAGACGTGACATTTTGACTGGCGACAAAACCTCACTGTGACATTTCTGTGGCATAATTAGTGACAATTCAGTCCGTTTTTATTGGACACCTTCTACGTATCCCAGGATCTGGGTTCAGCCCTGTATGGACATTGGCTCACTGACTCCTCATAATAACTCCATTAGGTAGGTTTTATCAGCTGTATTTTGCAAGAATGGGATTTTAAAGTGGCTGGCATACAGTAAGCACCCATTGAATGGTAGCTATTGTTTTAAATTATTATTATTACTTCTAAGAAAAACTTCCAAAACAACAACTGTTGGTGAGGATGCGGAGAAAAGGGGACCCTCATACATTGTTGGTGGGATTGCAAACTGGTACAGCCGCTATGGAAAACGGTATGGAGGGTTCTCAAAAAACTGAAAATGGATATACCTTTTGACCCAGCAATTACACTTCTGGGTATTATCCAAAGAAAACCAAAACAATAATTCATAAAGATCTATGCACCTTAATATTCATGACAGCACAATTTACAATAGCCAAGATATGGAAGCAAACTAAATGCCCATATATAAGTGATTGGATAAATAAATTCTGGTTCATATGTACAATGGAATATTACTCAGTCATTAAAAAAAAATGAAATTCTACCATTTGCAATGACATGGATAGACCTAGAGGTTCTCATGCTGAGTGAAATAAGTCAGACAGAGAAAGATAAATACCATATGATTTCACTTATATTTGAAATCTAAGGAACGAAAAGAACAAACTAATCGAAAACAGACTCACAAATATAGTGGACAATTTGGTGAGGGACAGAGGGAAGGGGGGTTGCGGGGCTAGGAGAATGGGGTGAAGGGTTAAAGAAGTACAAATTAGTAGCAGATAGACGGTCATGGGGATGGGGAGCACGGCAGAGGAAATGCAGTTACCATTAATATGTTGGCTAGGTGGAGGGCCAGTGGAGGGAGGGAACAATTGGTGGGATTGTTTTATGAACATTATGATGTCTAACCAAAGTACTGTACTAATTTAAACAAACAAACAAATAAATAAATAAATAAAGACTTCCATCTGTGTGATCAGGATGACTTCAAATTCTTACTAGGTCCTTGGAAAAGAAGTTCAGTTTTTATAGATGAAGAGGGGAAGGAGGCAAAGAGCAGTCTAATATAAACCCAAGGCTGAAGGAAGAAAACTATAAGAAGTACTTGGGTAATGAGGAGTAACTAGCTTGTTTGAATGGAAGAGTTTGTATAGAGGCATATTTGGAGCCATGCCTGAAAAGATAACTTTGGGTCTAGTTTTGGAGCCTTGTTAGGCCAGTAGTTTGGATGTGAATTTAAAGGCAATGGGAGCTCACTGGAGGTTTCTGATTGGGAGCTGTTCTGGATCTGGTGGTGAAGGAAGGAGCATGGAGAGAAATGCATTTTGGAAATATTGCAGTTTTCTAGGTATAAAGTGACAGAATCAGAGTCTGAACTAGGACACTGGCTGTGAGAACAGAAAGGAAAGAGTCTGCGTGAAAGAAATTATGCTAAAGAACTTATTAGAACATGGAGCCAGGTAAAAGTTGAGGAAAATGAAGAAATCAAAGAGGAGTTCGAAATCTTAATCTTGAAAGAATTATAGCATCATTTCCAGAAAAAGAAGATGGTTTTCAGATATAAATTGGTAGGCCCGACTTCGAACATATGGATTTTGATTAGAGTGAACCATCTAGATGAAACTGTCCACTAAGTAGCTGCAAAGATGGGATGAGTGAATAGTTTAAATTCTAGTAGAATGGCAGAAACAGAGAATGAAAAAGCCATTCTTCAGAAAAAAATCATCTTTCAGGGATAGAGGAGGAAGGGAGCCATTGAAGAAGGCAGGGGACATGTTTGACATGTAGAAAGAAAAACAAGGTGGTAAGCAAGTGTCAGGTAAGCCAGGAGAGGAGACAGATGCTAGCCAGCGATGGAGGGTGGTCAAAAAAGGAAGAGGACAGTGGTGGCCACCAGACATTTGTGACCTTCTGACCTTCCTGCTCTGAATGGCACGTTTGAAGGTTGTAGGAACTTAAGAGAAAGAGGGAAGCTTTGCGGAGTAAAGATTACAGGTCTTGTATTGATATTTGTATTCACATCCCCATAAATCAATCTCAGTCATGGTAGTAGCACCGTCTTTGAACACAGCAAGTCCATCATTTTATTATTCAAGTCATTGTCAACATCATCATGAACCATCTTAAAGCTCAGGCTGCAAGTACAGAAACACAGACTCAAACTGGTATGAACAACAAATTGGAAGTCCTGAGGTAGAGTAGACATTGCAATTGGTTGATAAGTGGCTCGACTAAATCATTAAAGACTGCTTTTTTTCTATTTCTCTTCTCTGCTATCCCCAGTGGAAACGTCTTCATCAGGGAAGTAGCAAGATGGCTGCTACAGTTCCAGATACCACAACAGAAGCATAACTATTTGGAGGAAACGGAGAACCTACCTCTTTCTGTAGCTCTCTCCTGGGAGTGAGAAAACTTTACAAAAGCCCCCCAGCAGACTTCCCCTCATGACTCACTGGCCAGAATCAGGTTACCTAAAAACATCTGACGCAATCATTGGTAAGAAATGGCATTGCCTTCGGAGGAATCAGGCCCATTCCTGACAATTTCCTCTGAAATATTTAGCTACTTGGATGAGTCCCTGAACAAAATTAGGATTCTGTTAGAAAAAAAGAAAGAGCGAATGGGCCCTGGGTGGGCAACTCTTAAGTGGAGGGTACATTATCAGTCTCTAGGATTATAAGGAAATGTTTGCTTAGGATCCTTATCTAAAGGGACTTTTAATCTGCTTGGTGGTAGACACACCAACAAATGACAACAGAGTTTTTAGTACAGTGTTAGGCACACAGTAGGCACACAAAAGTATATATTGAATGAATAAACACATACTAGTACACTCAAAATGCTAAATGAATAATACAACTGTGCCACAGAGATTCAGAGGACTGCTCAACAAGTTCCAGTACAATGATTTATTAAACTTTGTGAGGTTTTATTAAAATGCAGATATATAGGTTACGACTCCAGAATTCAGTAATTTTCATGGGCCCCAATTATCTGCATTTTTTTTTTTCTTTTTTTATGCCTATAGCATCTGGTCTTCCTAGGTGGTCTCCCATCCAAGTACTAACCAGGCCTGACTCTGCTTAGCTTCTGAGATCAGATGGGATCAGGCGTGTTCAGGTTGGCATGGCCATAGACTATCTGCATTTTTAACAAGAATTCTAGGGGAGTCCAGTACAAGTTCCTTGGTGTTAGGGAAGGTTTGGTTGGGTTAGATAAGTATAATTTTTTAAAAAATTATTTACTAAATCATTGACTTCACGAATTAGCAGTTTACCTTCTGATATTTGTAGAGCAGTTGCTAGGATCTTTAAAATAGCGTTTTCTAGTTCTAATCAAAGAACCATATGTACAAAGAGAACTCATGCAATTTTCTACTTTTGGGCCTGAACTTATTGAGTGATGAAGAAAACGCGAATTAAATGTCTTAAACAGTTTTCCAAGTTTAAAGGCATTTTCTTTATTTCTTAATAGAATGACATAAAATTATTAGGTTGCTTTTTAATAATAAATGGGAAACTTTTGCTATTACTTATCCTTCCTTCGCCAACACCAATTTTCGCCCCTTGGATTTCTTTATAATTTATTGTACCCAGCAAACCTATGGGTATAGGGACTTTCATTTCTTTCTTGATTGCAAAATTTACATTTATTGAAAGGAAACCTTAGTTTGCTACAGCTCTTATTGAACTGTTTAGAATGAAGAAATACAGTCTAAATTCCAACCAGCAGGCTCATTCATGCTTATTTTCATGTTGCTAACATCATTTTCATTTATATCCCATAAGTATTTTTCTCTCTTTCATAATTTACCCTTTACTTCCGGATTATAGTCACTCCCTTTGCTTGGGGTATGTATGGATATGTGTGTATTTTATTTTCTCAATGAATACACTGCTATTTACGCACCATTTTGGATTGGATGTTAGTAAATCCTAATTGGAGAATCATATAATAATCATAAACATAATCATAATAAAAAGTATGTAAGAAGTATGATTTCAAAGGACTCTCACTTTCATTATCTCAAATCTCAAATTTTATGACATACTAATATTAATCTAATTTACAGGTTAGGAACTTGATATTTTCCCAGAATCATAAAGCTAGTAAATAATGGAGTCAGGAAAAAAAAAACAAATTGTTTTTGGTATACCATGGTAGATTTGATAGTGTCGTATAAACTGGATTTAATCTTATAGGATTATTTTTTAAAGTTAAAAGATCATCTCACATGCTAATAACATATTATTAGCTATATCTAGATGCTCTCTAAGTATATTGCTACTTTTGGGGTTTTATTAATGTCAGGATTGTTTTAGCACAATCTGAGTGTTTAATAATACTTTAACTTTTAAAAGTGAAAGTTAAAAAGCTTTAAAAGTATACGGAAAATCAGTTATGATTATTCACGTGGTTCTTTAGATACTGCTTGTGTTCAGCTTCTGAGGGAGTTTTTTCTGGAGAATCGGGGCTCTGTATCAATCTCTAAGATCAACCCTGAGGGAACAGAGATGTGAGACCCTCTAGCTCATTATGCCGAGATTCATGATCATCACCCTGTGCCTAACAGACCAGCTACTGTTTTGGTAACTTGACAACTGCCTTTTGAGATTCAATTCCCCTCCGTGTATTCCAGTTCTATTCATAAATGATAATGATCATTTTGTGAGGGAGCCATTGGGTACCAGGTGCTTGCTTAAATGTATTATCTCATTTACTTGCTTAAGTGTGTTATTTCATTTAAACTTAATAAGCCTCAAGAGGAGTTTACATGTGAGAGAACTGAGATTCATACACGGTAGCAAATGACAGAACCAGGCCCACCTTACTCATTGCATTGAGCCCCTGCCTAACACTCAGTCCTACTAGGATCGTGCTTTCCAACCCTCCTTCTCTTTATCCAGCCTATGCTCCCTCTTGTTCATCACAAAACTCTCAAGAGCCCCAGAGAATCAGTTATGCCAACACTATTTTGTCAGATATTAATTTCTATAACTTTTATTAAATTCACTGTGTCCTCCCTCCACAAATAAAATTAATTGTATTTTTCAAAGTACATCTACACTTGGTTTGAGGATCCCTACTTTGGAATCCAGGTCCCATGTCATGCATGCCTTTTGCTGCTCTACAGTTCAGGGCCAGAATCCTACTGCTGAACTCTAGGCCCGGAGCCAGGGTTCTTCCAAAGGCTCATGGACCTCACCGAATGTCTGCCAGAACTGCCTGTCACTGTGCTATGCTGACATGACTTACTGTGCAGTACAGTCCTCCTCATGTACCCTCATGACCACATGACAGCAGTACCTGACGTCTGTTCCTGTATCCTCTGAACGTCAGGTTTTACCGAGTGGTCTAGACTTCTCTCCCACCCTGCAGATAGCTCTTATTTATCCAACTCCCCAACACTTCACTTTCTCTCACCTTCACACTTATAATTGCTTTACTCTTATGGGCCCATATAGTGTGTTCCATTCCCTTTCATTTACTAAGCAAAGACTGATCGATATGACCAAGTTCTATGCAGATACCAGCCTGACCTCTGACCTTAAATTCACTCTAAATCATTCTTAAAGTAAACTATTAGTCCATTTTAGTTTAGTTCAATATGTATTTCTCAAACAGGAACTTATTCCATGCCTCGAAGGAGCTTGCAGTCACGTGGGGGAGTTGTTGGTGGGAGGGGTTGTCAAAAAATGAGAAGAGTTTGGGATTTTATCCTGCTTACAAGCTAACAAGTTAGTGTGCTATATTTTAATGGATGCTATATAAGACACAAGTCTCTTGAGACAGAGAAAAAGGAGTTTATTATTCACAGCACAGTAATTGGCATGAGCATAATCATATTTACATCATCTCCCCTTGCCTCTGCATCCTACAGGGTTACGTGGACAGACCCAGTGGGATGCCTGGACAAACAGTGGGTTGCATTACAAGAGAGGAACCTTGAGCTGAGGGAACCCAAATCTTTCAGACTAAATAGTATAATATACCTAGACAAATATACCGTACTAATATAAGGTCATAATAATAGTGGAAACTGAGTGCAGGGTTTATGGGAACTCTCTGTTAGCTTCACAAACTTTCCATAAATAAAAAATTATTCTATATAAATATTTATTTGTTTACCTAATCTTTGCTCTGGAGAGAGATACTGTATCTTCCAACACTGTTTGTTATACAAAGTCCCTTGAAAACAGAGTCAGGAACAATGACAGAAATGCAAGAAACCCATTAGGCATGGTTTCCCAGCAATAGCCACTCCCTCCTTCTACACTGTCTTGGCTTCTAGTGAATTTTCTCATAAATATGGTGCTCCACTGGCCACTTTGATTAACCAACAGGCTGGGACCAAATCTGTTCAATTCGTAGATCTTATTAAGGCCACTGTAAACAGGAATCTCAGCAGCAGCAGGAGGAGGCATCCTGCAGCCATGGCCTCAGCTAAGTCTCCTGTGGTCTCAGAATCAACGCATTGACTAAATCCCAGAAACCACCAGGGTCTAATTTAAGAGAGGTCAAGGGACTCTCTCCTTAAATTTCAATACTGATCTTTCCTCTTGGTCCAAGCCATTCATGTAGGCACAGCAGTATATATTAGCCATTACCTGAGCCTATGAAAAAAGGACTTTGAAACAATTCTACTGTCTTACAGTATTCCTGGCCAGTAAGTTGAGGCTGACCTGAATGCCTTCTACAGTTGAGTTAGTGACATAGATCACTTCAACTACATTCAGGGACAAATTTTGTACTTGCTTTTACTAATTGGATGACCACCATCGTAGCAATAACTGGTTGTCGATTGTGCATAAATAATGAATAATCAAAGATAATTAAAGGAAGCTTTATTTTGGAGTAATCTCCACAGTCATCTGAGAGCTACGTGATTTATTACTGTTTCATTAAACACTTGCCGGACTCTTACAATCACTCCTAAGGTTCAAGATGCCATGCTTTTAGAAGCAACTCAAGACAATGCCTGGCTTCCACGCAAGCAATATAGTCCTGGGGGTGCACACCGTAGCCCAGGAAAGAAGTGTTATTTATGACTGTTGCCCCACCCCCGAAGTCGGACCCATACCATTTAGTGGGTATAGGTCGACAGTACCACGAACACAGCCTCTCCACAAGCTGTTCTCAGGTGGCTTTGAATAATTGAGTCCAGTTATTGTTTACAGAGGAGCTGCCTGTGGGTAGTCAGACTAAACTCTCCTATTTGTCTATGTCACCAGGCAGTGGCATTTATCCACCCCATGGAATGACTGAGCAATGTCTATAGGAATGGGGGTGGGGAAGATATCAGAGGTACTGACAGGTGTTTTGTGTAGGAGGTGCAGGAGCTGGGGCCGTGCCTTGCTGCTTGAGATAGACATCCTGGTAAGGTTAAGAGGAATGGCAATCAAGCCTCAAATGGGGCTCAGGGCCATCTGGCAGGGGATGGCAGACCCAGCGGTGAGTTAAACAGAAGGTGCTTGCAACGGTTTAAGAGATTCACTTAAAGATGTTTCTTTCCTGAAAAAGCCTCCTGGGATAATTCTATTTTTAAATTTTATTTATTTATTTATTTATTTATTTATTTAGGCAACCCTTGGTTGACTTCACAGATTGCAAGAACATCGTCAGCTTACAATCCTTTAGTTTTTTATTTTTTACACCTACAGAACCTGGTCTTCCTAGGTGGTCTCCCATCCAAGTACTAACCAGGCCCGACCCTGCTTAGCTTCCGAGATCAGAGGGGATCGGGCTTGTTTAGGGTAGCATGGCTGTCGACTCCAGGGATGATTCTAAAGGACAAAGACCCTTAAGGTCCTTCCTCCTCCACACTTGCTGAGTCTGAAGTGTTACTTTCTCAGGTGCTGGGTTGTTGTTCTCTCTCTATCACCACAAAAATCAGTGTGTCCCATTCCAGTAGCTATACCTCCATATTTTCTCAATCATTCCCTATTTTCACCCAGACCTTTCATCAGGAAAAGCCATGCACAAGGGAGAAGACAATTTTTGAAATTTACAGTACCTTATTATGTCTCCACTTTGGCCCATATGGTCCACTGCAGGGAGACTTGGCAAGTAGCACATTCGACAAAGTGGTCATTATCCTTATGATCCCTACAACTGTTGTTTGATAGGAGATGGGACCTTCTGCCTACCGAGGACAAATATTAGTACTTGTCATTATAAGGAGCAAACTTGAGGGTGACTGCCAGAATGGTGAAGAAATGCCACTGCCTGGAGGAGAGTTAGCAGCATAGTAAGCATGGGCCCATTTAGAGCCTTTGAGACAACATGAACAGCAACCACCTCCCCAATTCTTCTTTATTAACAGACAATAAAGCAGAGGACCATTTATTGTTCAGCAGACCATACAATTTAGCCTACAACTAATTCCCAGGGACCATACAATTTGGCTTACTATCAATTTCTAAAATGTTTGAACTTCTTGCAAATTCCATGAGTTGGCCCATGAGATTTTCTCTTACAGACAGCTGTGTCTCTGATGTATCCCATATTGTCACTAAGAGATCAAGAACTGGGAAGGGTTTGAGAGTTTACTCTGTAAGTTAGCCTGGCTTGTTACAGTTTCATGGATACCGGTAGCTGACATAGGACTCCTGGGCCAGAGACAGAGTACTTTTACTCACAGCACAGCAAGCAATATGAGCACCTGCATATTTGCATTAGATTCCTCTTCCCCCAGTTTCCTACAATAGTCACATTAGTAAATATATTCAATCAAATACTAAGGGCTGAGACAGAAATATTCAAAAGGTCCTTAGAATGAGTGTTCATTAGTTTTGTTGATAATTTTTTAAATACTTCCCTCAGTAAATCAATTCTTTTGAAAGATGTTTGTTTGTAAATTGAGAAATTAGGTTTAACAATAAAATAGGAGACTAAAGAGAAGATGTTTATAATTATTAAATATGTCAGGGGTGTTTTGCATATTTTTGCTTTTTTTTTCTTTTGCTTAACTGATTATTTTACTATAACCTCTGAATGCTAACTTCCTATGCTATTGATTTTAGGCTATTTGTGTTAATAAGATGAAAATTAAATAGATTTTGTCCATAAACAACCACTTCTTAGTACAGAACAGTAGTTGTTCAAAATCTTTCTTGCTGTCTCATTTAAAGCTGCATTGAGCAAATTAGAAAGTAATAATAGCTCTAGTGAGGAAAATGGTGTAGATGATAGAGGCTTCGTTCATCCCTCTTGTGACTGCACCAAAGTTGTGATGGAAACATGGAGCAAACAACACACAGAGTTGCCTGGGGTCTAGATGAACAGAAGCCCTACAACTAGGGAGAGAAATAAGAAGTCACCCTGCAATGGTAGAAGGTAGGAGGGGGCAAAGATGCGAGACTTCCTGGTCCTGAGTGGCTGAGTGGGAGAGAGGCAACACCAGTGGCAGCCGGCAAATGCAGATGTCTCTTAAAGGTACTAGGTCAAGTGATTGAACTTTTGTGGTGACAAACCTGCTCGCTCGAAGCACCAGCACTGGGTTGGCTGTTGGGAGTGGGCAGACACCATGGACTTATAAGGAGACACTGAGTTGTTGGAATGAGGGCCAGAGGCAAGGCTCTCTCTCAGGTGGAAGTGCCGGTGGTATCCACTGTTCCTCTGTTGAGCCTGCCCCATTCCCAGTGTGCGGACACAGTGCCACCATACCTGAGACATCATCAAACTAGATAACAGAGGTCGCTCTGCCCAGAGGATTCCCTGAAACTTCGCCTCTCTCAACTTGTGGCCCTACCCAATCCATATCCAGCTGTGTCCTCGGTGAGTCTACTGCTCCTTGCTGAGCAGCTCCAAGACCCACATTGGTAGCAGCTGGCCTCGGTTTCTGGTGTGGCCTCTCGAGGCAACTATAAGCACAGCATCTGTGGATTGCTTGCTGAATCTTAACAGGTGGACCCGGAGGAGCACAGGCTGGGGCTAAACTTGGCCTGCAGCTGAACCCCTCTCAGGATTGTGCCACTGGACACCTACTACACGAAGCCACACTAATAAGATGGGGACACTTAGGAGCTTTGCTTAGTACATAGAAACAGACACAGAAAGGCAGCCAAAATGGGTATACAAAGAAACAGAAATCATATGAGAGAACAGAACAGAGATGCAGGAATAATGAAGTCAAGCAATCTCACAGATGCAGAGTTCAAAACAGTGGTTATAAAGATGCTCAATAAACTTAGGGGAAGTGTAGGTGAGCTCAGTGAGAACTTTAACAGAGATATAAAACATAAAAATGGAAATGGAAACCAGTCAGAAATGAAGAACACATTAATTGAGATGAAGAGTATATTAGAGGGAATCGACAAAGTGATTGAAGAAGAGTATCGAACCACTAATATAGAAAATGGAGAACCCAATCAGAATGGCAAGAAAAAAGAAGCCAAGACTATAATAATAACTTAAAAAGCCTATGGAACAAAATTAAATGTAAAAACATCTGTGTTGTAGAAGTTGAAAAGCTGTTTGAAGAAATAATGATGGAAAACTTCCCTAACCTGGTGAAGGAAATAGACATACAACCCCAGGAAGCTCTGAGAGTCCCAAACAAAATGAACCCAAAGAGGCCCACATCAAGATACATTATGATTAAAATGCCAAAGGTTAAATACAAAGAGAGACTCTTAAGAGCAGCAAGAGAAAAGCAGTTAATTACCTACAAGGGAGCATGCATAAGACTGGCAGCTGGTTTTTCCAAAAGAAACTATGCAAGACAGAAGGCCTTGGCACAAAATATTAAATGAGAGGAAAACCCAGGATCTACAACCAAGAATATTTTATCCAGCAAAGCTGTCGTTTAGAGTTGAAGGACAGATAAAGAGATTCCCAGACAAAAATAATCTAAAGGAATTTATCATCACCAAGCCAATATTACAAGAAATGTTGGAGAGACTTCTTTAAGAAGAAAAAACATGTATCTAAAACAGAAATAAAGAATGGTAATAACTACACACCTAACAACAAGCACCTCACATGGAAAAGAATTAAGTACTCCACCCAAAAGATAGAGAAGTTGAATGAATAAGAAAAGAAGACCCATATATATGTTGCCTATAAGAGACTCACTTCAGATTAAAATACTCACACAGACTAAAAAGAAGGGGATGGAAAAAAGATATTGCCTTGATGGACCTAGAGGGCATTGCGCTGAAAGAAGTAAGTCAGATGGACAAATACCACATGATTTCACATACATGTGGAATCTAAAAAACAAAATCAACAACAACAGAAACAAATTGATTGATACAGAGAATATTTTGAGGGCTACTAGATGGGGGGTGGGTCGGGAGGATGGTGAAAAGGGCAAAGGGAATAAGAAGTACAAATGGATAGTTACAAAATAGACATGTGATATAAAGTGTAGCATAAGGAAAATAGTTAACAATGTTGTAATAAATGTGTAAGGAGGAAGAGGGGTACTAGATTTAGTGGGGTGACCACTTTGTGAGTTATATAGATCTCTAATGATTATGCTGTACAACTGAAGCTAATATATTATTATATGCCAAGTATAATTGAAAAAAAAAACTCATTGAATTGTACAATGTAAATATGAGCAACTAATAGTCTATTATATTTCAATAAAGTCATAAAAAATGAAAGTAATAATAAAGGTAAAAAAATCTTGAAATGAGGGTGGAAGGGCAGAACTACTTAAAAAAATATTTTATCTTCTATTTCTATAAACATTTGCTGCTCCCAAGAAAGTTTCAAAATGTTTCTAAGGAGATAATGACAAAGATGATAATTTCTATTAGTTTAGGGACCAAGAATACAGAAAACAGAAGAAAGGAACTGACAGGTTTAATTACTCAGATAACCTCTTCCCTTCCTCCTCTGTCATAAAGTATTTGAAAATCTGGCCTATCCTTTAGTTGTGAAAGCTATTTTGTTATCACCTATTGAATGCTTACTATGTACAATACATACTTAAGACTCTGAGTAAAAAGTGATCTTGGTAAGGTTGATAAAATGTAAGTAAAATTAGCTAAATGCCATAAGAGTACAATGAGACAGTGCAAGGAGGGGCTTTATGCTATGGAGGTTAAGAGTATGGACCCAGAAGCCAGACAGGACTGGGTTCAGAACTCAGATCTGCCAATTACTAATTAGTTAAATTACATAATCACCCTGTGTTTGAGTTTCCTCATATGCAAATGAGAATAATAATAATACTTGTCTCAAAGGGTTATGAGGATTAAATGATTTATTATATGCAAAGCCCACAGAACAATGCTGGGCACAAAGCTAAGTGCTCTAGAAGTCCAGTTGTTATTGTTGCTGTTATATGTAATTATGATGATCAGAAAAAGATTTATGAGTGGGGAGGCATTAGTAGTGACCCTGGTCAAAACAGGGAATGGAATTAAGATGGTGGAGACACTCCATAGTTGACAGTGAGGCACTAAGAAGACAGATGTCTTTGACTCCTGTTCTGGGGAAGGTTAGACACAGACACTCTTGACCTGCTGCCCTGAGCCTATGGCACAGGTTGCATATGTGCATGCATCTGAATAGAAATATTCTCAAAGGGTGTACCCAAGTGATTTTTCCTGAGTCATGGAATAATGGATAATGTTTATTTTCTTCTTTTTGTTTATCTATACTTTCTAATTATTAAGTAATACATATTGTTGTAATAGGAACATGTTTTTTAAAAGCCATTATTCATTAAATACTTAGCATTTATTGATAAAAAATTTTTGTTTCTATTCTTCTCAAGCAAGGGGCATGATATGTAGAAATTTGTGATTGTGATGAGTCAGAAATCCACTATACACCTAGTATATAGGCACCAATCTCTGAGCTAGTGAGTGAACCTAGCTAACATTTCAAGGTGGCAATGTGACCATAATTTATTACACAATTCCATGTAACCCTTAGCACAATACAGGTAAATATTATTATTTCAATTTTAAAAATGAAAAACTGAGAGTATCATATACTATGTTGTTAATCAAGAATTTGGGAAGTTCTGCTTCAAGATGGCAGAGTAGGTAACACTGTGCTTGCCTCCCTCTCACTACCACATTAAAATTATAACTAAACTATAGAACCATCATTGAGAATCACTTGAAGTCTAGTTGAACAGAAGTTCTATAACTAAGGATACACAGAAGAAGACACATTGAGACTGATAGGAAGAGTGGTCCCATCCCCACAAGTGATGGTTAAAAATCAGGAGCAATATCTCAGCTGTGGAGGTCTCAGTTCCATACCAGGCTCCCCAGCCCATGGTTCCAGTGCCAGGAAGAGAAGTCCCCATAACTTCTGGCTGTGACAACCAGCAGTGATTGTGGCTGAATGAGACTGTGAGCAGCTGGAGTACCAGGCATTCCTCTTAAAGGGCCTGTGCATGGATTTACTGATGGACTCACTTGCTCTGGGTTCCAGCTCTGGGACAGCAGCATGAAAGGCTCCAGGGGCATATGAAAGGAACTTAATTGTCTGCTTTAGAGCAAGGGCTGAAGGGGAGCTTCCTTACAGACAGAAGTGCTGACAAAAGTCATTGTTCTTTTGTTGATGCCCGCCCCCCGGGGTATGCAGATGCAGGTGGGCACCAAGTCTGAGTTTCCATCAACTTGGCGCTCTACACTGGTGATTCCCTGAGACCCCATCCCACCCAACTTGCTGGCTTACTGAAGCCGCTTCCAGGGGCTTTTCCATACAATTGGCCTGTCATGGCTCATGCTGTGGACTTTCGTGAAATCTCTCAAAGGTTCACAAATCCAAACAAATAGCATCTGGTCTCAGCATGCCTCATACCTCTTGCTAAGCAGCCCCAAGCTCAGCACTAATATCAGCCAGCCACAGTTCACAGCTTAGCAACTCTCAGGCACCTCTGAGCCCGGCACTTTGTAGCTCACTTTGTAATTCATACCAGTGGTCCTGGGCAGAATACAGGCAATGGGTGACCTTGGCCTGCAACAGAGTCCCTCCCAAGAAGCCCCAGAACCAACACATCTGGTGGCCAGCTTCAGATCATACCAGAGCACCACCCACACCTCCACAAAAGACACACCCAAAGGGCAGACTCAGCAGGCACCAGAACCTCACTAAAGTGGATCTTCTTCCATTGGGTTAGCTCCTGCACAACAGCTTCTCCACTGTAGTCACAGCCAGTCCTCACAACCAACCAGCCTGGGGGTCAATCCCTCTCACTGATGTGCAAACAGCAACAAAGGCTCAACTACAACAGGACGGCACACACAACCCATACAAAGGACATACCTGGAGCACATGGCTCAGGTAACCAGGAAGACTGTGACACTGGGCCCCACAGGACACCTACTACAAAGACCAGGAGACATAGCAGCTTTACCTAATACATAGAAACAAACACAGGAAGGCAGCCAAAATGGGGAGACAAAGACACATGTTCCAAATGAAATAACAGAATAAAGCTCCAGAAAAAGAACTAAACAAAATGGAGATGAGCAATCTGCCAGACGCAGAGTTCAAAACACTAGTTATAAGGATGTTCAATGAACTTAGGGAAAGGATAGATAAATCCAGTGAGAACTTCAACAAAGAGATAGGAAACATAGAAACAGAGATTGAAAACATAAAAAAGAATCACTTATAAATGAAAAATGCAACAACTGAAATAAAGAATACATTGGGAGGAATTGACAGTAGGTTAGATTTAAAGCAGAGGACCGAATCAGTGATTTGGAAGATAAGGTAATAGAAAACACCCCATTGGAATAACGAAAAGGAAAAAAATTTGTTTAAATGAAGATAATTAAGGGGTCTCTGAGACAACATCAAGCATGCCGACATTCTCATCATAAGGGTACCAGAAAGACATGAGAGCAAGGAATTGAAAACCTATTTTAAGAAATAATGAAGGAAAACTTCCCTAGCCTGGCAAAAGAAATAGACATACATGCCCAGAAAGTGTAGAGTTTCAAGCAAGACAAGCCCAAAGAGGCCCACACCAAGACACATCATAATTAAAATGCCAAAAGTTAAAGACAAAGAGAGAATCTTAAAATCAACAAGAGAAAAGCAGTTAGTTATTTACAAGAGAGTTCCCATTAGACTAAGCTGATTTCTCAACAGAAACTTTGCAGGCTAGAAGGGGTGGCATGAAATATTGAAAGTGATAAAAATCAAGGACCTACAACCAAGATTACTCTACCCAGCAAAGCTATCATTTAGAATCTAACTGACAGATTAAGAGCTTCCCAGACAAGAAAAAGTTAAAGGAGTTCATTACCACCAAATCAGTATTATAAGAAATGTTAAAGAGACCTATTTAAGAAAAAGTAGGGGAATAAAAGATAAAAAATATGAATATTAAAATGGCAACAACTACATATCTATCAACAATTACTTTAATTTATTTATAAATGAATTAAATTCTCCAGTCAAAAGACAGGGTGGTCGAATGAATAAGAAAACAAAACCCTTACATATGCTGCCTAAAAGAGACTCACTTCGGATTCAAAGACACAAACGGACTGAAAGTAAAGGGATGGAAAAAGTTATTTCATGAAAATAAAAACAAACAAAAAGGCCGGGGTAGCATACTTCTACCAGACAAATAGACTTTGAAACAAAGGCACTAACAAGAGACAAAGAAGGACCTAGTAATCCCACTTCTGGGTATTTATCTGAAGAAACCCAAACACTACTTCTGAGAGAACATATGTGAATCCATATGTTCATTGCAGCATTATTTACAATGACCAAGATGTGGAAGAAAGCTGGGTGTGGAATCAATGGGTGAATGGAGAAAGAAGAGGTGGTACATATATACAATGGAATACTACTCAGCCATAAAAAAATGAAATATTGCCACCTGCAACAACATGGATGAACCTAGAGGGTAGTATGCTAAGTGAAATAAGTCCGTGAGAGAAAGACAAAGACCATATGATCTTACTTATTTATGAAATCTAGAGAACAAGAAACACAAACAAACAAAACAGAAATAAGCTGATAGATACAGAGAGCGCTTTGATGGTTGCCAGATTGTGGGGGGAGGAGTATGGGGGATGGGTGAAGTGGGAGAGGATTAAGCGGTACAAATTGGTAGTTATAAAATAGTTGTGGGAATGCAGAATATAGCATAAGGACTATAGAGAGTAGTATTGTCATAACAATGTATGGTGTCAGATGGGTACCGAATTTATTAGGGTGATCACTTCGTAAGCTATGTAAATGTCTAATCACTGTGTTGTACAACTGAAACTATAATTGAAAAAATCCTTGAAAAATAAAGAAAAGTGGTAGTGTCTTGAATGTTAGTTATAATGTAGAATCTGAAATCATATCAATAAAATTTTTGATCTGTTATGTTGAAAGAAAAAGAATTTGGAAATGTGAGAATATCATGGGTCTAGTCCTAGGGTTCTCAGTCTCAGCACTACTGACACAGTGAATCAGATAATTCTTTGTTGTGGAGTTGTCCTGTGCATTGTAGGATGTTTAGCAGCATCCCTGGTTTCTGCTCATTGGATGACAGTAGCATCCCTCTACCCTCGGTTGTGACAAGAAAAATGTCTCTAGATATTGCCAATGTCTTCTGGTTGAGAACCACTGGACTGATGTATTCTATTCATTAACTTGAACATTAAACTCTAAAAATTCAAGGTATAAACCTCAAGTCATTTTCAACACTTGATTTCCATAGGGGGCTTAGTGCCTCAACTAAATCTAATGAATGCTGTTGAAAATGCTGCTGATGAAAACAGACATTATGATGTAATGAACATATTTTGCATAAACATTTTCTTATCTTTTCCATTATTTCCACCTGAATGTGGATCTCATGGAATGAGCCTTTTAAGGCTTCTCACCCATACTGCCAAATTGCTGACCATAAAAATTGCGCCATATTACATTTCCACAATAGTGCAAGACTCTATCTTATCATACCCTCACCAGCATTGGTTATTATGTATATATTTCTATCTTTGCTAATATAATCTATATTTATTTTTATATATTATTTATTTTATATTTATATTGTCTTATATTTTTGAGCACAAGTAAGAGTGAACATTTCTTCATGTTTTAGCCAGTGGTATTTCTTCATTTCTCAATCATTTGTACTTTTTGCTCATTTGTGCATTGGGGTCTTATCAGTTGTTCTTATCAATTTGTCTGAGCTCTTTATGTTATATAACCTGGATAGCATAAATTTCTATCCCTTCGAAAAGCTCATATAAAGCATCTGAGCTTAGACTTTATTAAAATTTTGGGTAGATGGCAAAGGACTTACCTCACAACAACTGAAACAAATCTCTAAGAGTTCTAAACACTCCTATTTTTATAAGACTTTTATTATGTCACTTTCTTCTTTCTCTTCTCTCCTGCCTTCACTCCCCTCCCCCACATTTTCTGTTTCTTTCCAATTTCTATGGGAAACTAGTTTAGTTATGTCTTTGGTCCTTTGGCTCCATTTACCCAAGCTCTCAGTTTATCATTCACTTCGCTAGTTTATCAAGGTACTTTCTTAAACAAGGACATTTCCTTTTCTAAGGGGAATACTAGTATCTACTTTCAAGATAGTTTTAATATTGTAGAAGTGAAAAATGATTTTGATTCCTATTGTGCTATTAGTTTCAAATACTTTCCCCACTTTAACTAAAACAGTCATGTTTCTTCCTTGAAAAAATAAATCTTGTCTGTGCATTTTTTCAATGCTTTAAGCTTAAAAAGTGCTTTCAGATAGGGAGTATTTAGATTGTTGGAAATAGAGGAAAAGGTGTGGCATGCCTATCATGTACACTTAGATACCTAGTATGCTCTTAAGCATAGTATAGAAAAGTGAGCTTCCTTTCTCTTTGTAAAAAATTTCTATTAGAAGCCATTAGAAAGCAATCATGCCCTGCTTATAATAAACACGTTTGATAGATTTTTAAAAGATATATACTCAGCTTAATAATAGCTAGAGCTAGCAATTATTGAGCAATACATTATACTGCCTCTTAGGTATAACATGGTGTTTAAAATATTGGAAAGTGTCAGGACATCAGGAGTAAATGCACTTGAGTTTAAAAATTAATAAACTGAGATGAGGATTGTTTCAGGCCCATGCACAAGCATAAAGAAACCAAAGATTTCAAATGCAGACCCTAAAATTGCAGTCTCCAAAGCAGTTACCACTGGCCTCCTGTGGGTGTTTAAATTTTAATTAAAGTGAAATAAAATTTAAAATTCGTTCTTCAGTCACACTAGTCATATTTCAAGTACCCAATAGCCATACAAGGCTAGCGGGTACCATATGGACAGAAGAGGATAACATTTCCATCATCAAAGAAAGTTTAATTGGATAGTACAGATCTAACAAAATATTGCCTTTAGGCTCATTTTGTGTTGCCAGATAAAGCCTTTGGAATTCATGACAAGTTTCCAAAGCTGAGTTATAGAACTGGTTGTCGGAATTGCCTGAACTTCGTTCAAAATTTGTGAGAAGCATCAGGTTGGGGATAATTTGTTTGGTTGTTACTTTCTGTCCAACCTGATACTGACGCTCTAAGAAATTCTATGGTGAATTTCTGCAGGGACACAACGACAGAAAAGGTCAGAAAATCTGGGTCCTATAATATATGGTAATAATGGCGACGATTTACTGATTGTTTCCTATGTGCCAGACACTGTGCTAAAGGCATACTTTATTTAATCCTTATAACAACTCTATAAGCATGCATTACCACCATTTTACAGGTGAAGAGGCTCAAGTTCAGAGGCCCGAAGTCACACAACTAGTCAGTAGTGGAGCCAGGATTTAAAACCAGGTATATCTATTCCCTTGCACTAAACTCTGACCTCTGGTTCTTCATTTTCCTCATTTGTGAATCTAAAAGGACTAACTTAGAAAATCATAAAGTTCTCTACCATTTGTAAAACTACGTTATAAATTAGAATACCACCAAACTTCTCAAACCAATAAAATACGAAGGGTTCAGAGGAGCGCCTTGCTACCCACCTCCCTAAAGATATGCTTTCTCCCATCCTTGCCTTTGTCCTGAAACCTCACTTGATTTACCATTCTGTGGTTTCAATTATTTATGTTTGCGGCACGCCACACATTCCCCTGAACGAGATAACACAACTAGATAATATGGGCAAGGAGTAACTGGTTCTGGTATATAATCCTAAAATATTAGCACAATGCTTAGTGCACAGTAAATGCTCCATGAACATTTATGGAATTAACTTGAAGTGAACTGGAAAGGAAATGTGATTCAGCTGAAGTGAACTAGTAAGGCTATTACGCAGAAAACGGGGTTATCCGAACAAAACCCCCAGTGGAGTAGCCTGTGTAGGGCCTGGATACAAGTTCTGACCTGCAGAAACCTGAAGAAGTGGGATAACGTCAGGGATCGTGGGGGTGACGTTCACAGGGCGCGGACAAGACTCCGCCCGGACACCGGCAGAAGCGGGAATCCCCACCCACTGCGTAATGGCAGGCGCCAGCCCCGACTCCGGGGTCTCCTTGGATCCCCGGGAGCCACTCAGCCCCTCCCTCTTCGGAGGGCAAGACAGAGACTGCGGCTGCGCAGTGGCGCGCGCGTAGGCGGAGCAGCGCGCGACCCGGTCAGCTGACTGCTTGGGTTGGCACGTGACTTGCTCCGTCCGCCCTGGGGTCGTGGAAACCGTGAAGCCGGAGCTTAGGTCGCGGAGGGATGGAGCGCTGAGCCGTTAACGTCTGCCAGGCTGTCCGCCTCCGTACCTATTACTGCTGTCATTTCCTCGTTTGACACCTTCCAGGGTCAGTGAGCGATGGTTACCTCGAATGGGGAGACCGGGCCTGGCAGAAGCTTGCGCTGCTGTCGCCTCTTGGAAGGGATGGGGGCGGACGCGGGTGCCGAGGCTGTGGCGTTGGAGCTGGTTGGGTGGCTGTGTCTAACTTTTTGGCACCGATTCTTCGCAACCTTGGGCCTAGGGTCCGTCTCAAGAAGAAGGAAAGGAGGTAAAAGAGAGAAAGGGCCCCAGGGGGTGCTCAGTGGCAGAGGCAGAAAGAAGAAACACGGCGGGTCTGGGACATTTCTTCTTCAGTGAGGGCGGGGGTAACAGAATGCACGCCCCCTGGATCGAAGGGGACGAAAGATGATAGAATGGCCCAGGCGAGGACCTGAGGTGGTGTGCGTGAGGTCACAGCGAGCGTACGAGCCTTCACCGGATGTACGCGCTTGAGTGTAGGGGATGGAGGTCTTAAGGGGCTAGGAGACCCGCCCTGCAGGCAGGGGGCCCTCACAGAGGACGCTGGATCCTTGTAGGCAGGGGAAGAATAAGAATCCAGAGACTTCAAACCATTTTTTTTTTTTAATTAAACTGGGAGAAGAGTAGGCAAGAAACCCCTGAAAAGGAACTTGAGGGATGGAGTCACATAAGGCAAATTGAATCACCAGAGAAGCAGAGGAGAAAAGGGAAGCTAATATTCTCTTCAGAGGAAAAGTCTGGTATCTTAGGGAAAAAAAATTTAAACATTTCAGTGAGTGCTCAATACTTAGCACTGTTCTGGGAGTGAAGGAATGGGGTGTAAACAGTCCAGCCTTAGGAGTTTGCACCCTTGTTGGGGATAAGTCACACACACATGACACATTGAGGTACTATGAGGTTATATGTAATTATCAAAAAGAATGCTAAGTGCTTTGGAATTGTGGAGCAGGTACAGATGTGTGAACTGGCACTGTCAGGAAATATTCTGGAGGAAAGATAACTGGAGTTGGGTTGTGGCAAGCCAGTGGGATTTAAACAGGTATAGAGAAATGGGAGAGAACTTCCTAGGCAGAAATAGCCACAGAATTTGAAGGCCTGATGATGAGGAAAAAGAGTGCCTTCAGGGGAGCCAAAAATCCAGGGTTGTGGTGGATTTAAAGTTGGGGTCAGGTAATGAAGACTTTTGAATGATACTTATTTACCTACTCATTCAACTAATATATGTATTGAACTATGCACTAGGTACTATGCTGGTGCTAGGGTTTAGAAAATGGGCAGGGTCTCTCTCAGCGTCAAGCAGAGGAGATGGATTTTAATAAATGATTGTGCAAGTGTGAAGTTTGCTTGAGGGAATAACAGAGTGGTGTGAAATAGTTCATAAAGGGCGTGACCTTTAAAGAAGGTTCAAAGAAGGCTTTTGGGAGGATATGTCTTTTGAACTGACATCTGAAAAGTTTGTGAAAGAGTAAGTGAAAGCATTCCAGGCTGAGGGAACAGCATATGTCAATGCCCTGAGATGTGAGGAGGAATAAAGCTTTTGAGAAGTTGTGAGAGGACTAGCATGGCTGAATCAGGATGGAGCTATGTGAGAGAGGCAGGTGGGGGAAGCATGGGGTCAGGCCCAGCAGGCCTTTTCCTAAAAGCAGAGGGAAGCCAGTGAAGGTTATAGGCAGTGGAATGAGTCAGGTCGGTTTGAAAAGAAAATTTTGTTGAGAACGTGGAGGATGCAAAAGTGAATGAGAGGAGATTGCCTCAGGAGGACATTGTTGTGGTGCCATCATTTGTTCATTGGACAGATATCTGAGCGCTTGTTAGTGACAGGCACTATCCTAGATGTTGGGGATATAAAGAGTTAAGAGTAGTATTTTAATAAACTAGCGTGTAAAGTATATGTAGTCACTAGCTGTGTCCTTGGGCAAGTAATTTCCTTAACTATTCTCTCATCTGCAAGTGGGGGTGGTGATAACATCTTTGAAGGAATTAAATATAAAATTACTTAGCATATTAATGTGCTTATTACATGGTCTATATTCAATAAGTGGTTGTCATTACCAGTAAATCTCAAACTTGCTAGAGTGATGAATTGAGGAAAACTAACGTGTTTCGTCTTTAACTTGGTGAATTTCAGGCTAGAATACATTGTGGTAGAGATATCAGCACCTTCTAGTTAACACTGTATCGTGGTCCAGTCACTTTTCTAAAATATCAACCTGAAAGAAAAGGGAAGTAACCTTCTGGGAGCCATGAGTGTAGATTCAGGGAATCCCCTGGCATGGAAGGAATTGTTTGCTCCTTGGGTCACTGCAGAGTTGCCTGTGGCAGTGAGGAAGTCTTTGGGACTCAGAAAGTTTTGGTGTTTACTTTCAGTAATAGATGTACAGTGCTCGCCTTGCCGTGTCTACCAGTTCAGCTAGCTACCACAAATTACCAAAATTTACAGCATTTAAAATCCTGTGTTTTCTGTCCTTCATAAATTAAAATTGTGTATTTCTTCAGCAAAGCAAGAGTTTATCCAGATTTTATTTTGCTCTGTACTTGATTTCATATATCAGATTGCTTTTCACTTTTTAAGTTTGTAAGTTTCCATAGAAAGTATGTAAAAAGTGAGTTGATATATTTACAGTTTCTAAACTCCATAGAACAAAAATCATTTCTATTATTGTAGGACTAGCAATAGTGTGTGATTCTTGTTATTGGTGATATGACATTTAAACATCTTATTAAAGAATATTTGCCATTTCTTGTATCGTTCTCTATGTAATCACTGTATAACTCACTATATAATCATGGATATGTCTGTTTCAGTACAGTGATTCTGAAACCTGACTGATCATCTGAATTACCTGAGGACTTAATGAAAAAATATTAAAAAAAAAGTCTCGGTCTCACTCAGTATAGATTCATGGAATAAAGGAGCAGAAAAGATCCTGAATATCATAATCCAGTTCTCTCATTTTTCAAATAAAATTTATGCAGACAGTGTTATGCAGAACTGAGATTAGATTCCAAGTCTTCATATTCTCGTGCAGTGCTCTGGTCATTACATTGTGCTTCCTGTAGTTGACACTTGGTTTTTCTCTGGCTGTAGTTCCCAATGAGATAAAAAGGCTGTTACCAACCTTGATCTCACACTTGACACAGCTACCACTAATCACCTTTGCCCTTCTCTTTTGTGTTATCTCCAGGGTTCTATGTTACTATGCCATTTAATGGTCTCTAAAGTTTTCAGTGTTTTCAAGTGTGAGCATTCTACTCTACTTTTTTTAAAAGTTTCTTTTCTTGAGGTGGGGGGGATTACATGTAGTAATTTGTTATTTAAAAATTAAACAAATATACAGAAAGAATGAAAACATTCATAATCCACTCCCAGAAGATAATCTAACATTTTAAAAAATAATTTAATGTTTATACCTATACATATCCTTGATTCCTTTCTTAAAGTTGGAAAAGCTGAACCAAAAAATGTGCCCATTTTTATTGCTCTTGATAAATACTGACAAACTGCCTTTCAGAAATTGGTCCCCCGCCCTTTTTTAATCACAAAATTTTTTCGGAGTTCTCATGCAATGTTTAGATTGAGGACATATTAATGATGGCAAGTTATTATTTCTTTATTAATGCTTTTAAGTGAATTTATATTTTATCACCATGATAATATGCCATACATTTGTGAATTAATGACATGTGGAACATTTATTTAAGCTGCATCTCTTCTTTTTATTTTGTTTCCTTTTTTTCCCGTCTTTATTGAAATATAATAGACAACTAGTTGCCTGCATTTACGTTGTACAATTCAATGAGTGTTTTTTTCAGTTATAGTTGGGATACAACACACCAGCCTCAGCTGTACAGCATATAGATCAGAGATCCACACAACTTGCAAAGCACTCACCCACCAAATCTAGGACCCCTTCTCCCCCTGCCTCATATTTATTCCAACATTATTAACCATCTTCCCCATGCTATGCTCTACATCCCCATGTCTGCTTTGCAACCATCCACCTGCACCTCTCAATCCCTTTGCCCTCTTCCCCCCGCCAAGTCCTCCCATCTAGTATCCCTCAAAATATTCTCTGTACCTATGAATTTATTTCCACCTTTGTTGTTGTTGTTGATTTTGTTCTTTAGATTTCACATGTACATTAAATCATGTGATATTTGTTTTTCTCCGACCCATTTCATTTAATACAATACCCTCTAGGTCCATCAAGGCAATATTTTTTCCCATCACTTTCCTTTCAGTCTGTGTGTGTCTTTTAATCTGAGTCTCTTGTAGGCAGCATATGTAGGGATCTTGTTCTCTTATCCATTCAGTCACTCTATCTTTTGGTTGGAGCACTTAATTCTTTTCCATTTGAGGTACTTGTTGATAGGAATGTAGTTGTTACCATTCTTTATTCCTGTTTTAGATACATGTTTTTTCTTCTTAAAGAAGTCTCTCCAACGTTTCTTGTAATACTGGCTTGGCGATGATAAATTCCTTTAGCTTATTTTTGTCTGGGAATCTCTATCTGTCCTTCAACTCTAAATGACAGCTTTGCTGGATAAAATATTCTTGGTTGTAGATCCTGGGTTTTCCTCTCATTTAATATTTTGTGCCAAGCCCTTCTGTCTTGCATAGTTTCTTTTGGAAAAACCAGCTGCCAGTCTTATGCGTGCTCCCTTGTAGGTAACTAACTGCTCTTCTCTTCCTGCTTTTCAGAGTCTCTCTTTGTATTTAACCTTTGGTATTTTAATTATGATGTGTCTTGGTGTGGGCCTCTTTGGGTCCCTGGTTTTTGGGACTCTCAGAGCTTCCTGGGGTTTTATGTCTATTTCCTTCACCAGGTCGGGGACGTTTTCCATCATTTCTTCAAATAGCTCTTCAGCATCTTGTTTTCCTTTGAATACCCTGATGATATTTTTACCTTTAATAGTGTTATATAGGCTTTTTAAGTTATTATTATAGTCTTGGCTTTTTTTTTCTCACCATTCTGATTGAGCGTCCTTGGCTTTCCCATCCTCTATATAGGTCATTTGATCCTCTTCTTTATTCACTTTGTTTATTCCATTTAACATACTTCTTATCTCAGATGTTCTATATTTCAGACTGGTTCCCTTTTATAATTTCCATTTCCATTTTTTATGATTTTTTACCTCTTTGTTGAAGTTCTCACTGAATTCATCTACAGTTCCCATAAGTTCATCGAGCATCTTTATAACCAGTGTTTTGAACTCTGCATCTGTGAGATTGCTTAACTCCATTATTTCTGGACCTCTGTTTTCTCATATGGTTTCTACTTGCTTTCCCACTGTAAACAACTAGAAAACTGGACAAAATATATGAAAAAACTGCTTCCAGATATTGAACAAGTGGTACAGGAACTGAGAGATAGGAAACAAATGATGTGAGCTCTGTAATCCCTCTGGTTTTCGGCCTGGAGTCACTCTCTGGACCGTGGTCTAAGAAGGGGAAACCAAGCAGAGCATGTTGGTCTTGCTAAGTTGAAGAGACTGGATTTGGGGAAGGCTTTACTGGCTGGAATTTACAGGTCAGATTGGCAGAGATGAGGGAGCTAGCAGAGGAAAAAACATATAGTCTCTGCAGAAGGACCAGTGAATAATCACTAGAGAGCTTTAAACTGAAAATTTCCAGGGCTCATGGGGCTGAGAGACATTTGAATACTTATTGAATACCTGGGACATTCAGTAGAATTCCCAGAAGGTCAGATCTTGGTAGTAGAGCTAAATTAGCCCTAGATGCAGCCTTACATATATCCAAACAAAGTTTAAAAACAAGCCTTGAATGGATTGTGTTGATCCTCAACTGACTTAACTACCTGTCAGAACAAAGTACAACATTCTTAAAAAAGGAGACAAAATCCTGTGATCAACAGTGTAACATCGTGAACTATATATATGCTCAGTGCTTTAACGGAAAACATTAATCTAATGAGGAAAGAAATAGAAGGTTTAAAAAATAGGACTTACAACGTTGAAAAATAAAGTGAAAAATTCACTTCTGAGATGAATAGCAGAAAAGGTCAGCAAACTAAAAGATTACAGCAAGGGAGTATCCTCACTGAAGCAGAGAGAACAACTAAGAGAATGAATAGAAGCTCATTAATCTGCGGGACAATACCAGGTGGTTTAACATACGATTTGTGTCTCCAAAGAAGGGAAAGGGAAGCAGAAAAAAAAATGAAGAAAATAATGGATGAAACATTTCCAAATTTGATGAAAACTATGAAACACAGATTCAAGAAGCTCAGTCTATGCAGGATAAATCTTTGTGACCTTAGGGTAGGCACATCTTTTTTTGCCACACAGAAAGCATATATTACAAGAAAAAATTGATAGACGTCGGAATTGAAAACTTGACAGAAGTGTTGGTGAGCATGTGGAACAACCGAAACTCGCATACCTTGTTAATGGGAATGTAAAATGTTTTAACTACTTTAGAAAACAGTTTGGCAGCTTATTCAGTTAAATATATGCTGATCGGTCAATTCAGAAATTCCACTTCTAGGTGTTTGTCCAAGAGAAATGAAGATATTTTTACAAAAAACTTTGTGTAGGAATGTTCATAGCACCTTTGTTGCTAACGGCTTCAGATCATCCAAATGTAACCATCCAAGTGTCCATCAACAGGTAATGGATAAGCAAACTAGGACATTCATGTAATGAAATACTAAGCAATAAAACAGAATGAACTACTGATACATTCAACATGGACAGATGTCAAAGACTTGCTGAGCCAAAAAGAAGCTAGGTGCAAAAGAGTACATAATGTATGCTTCCATGAATTTGCAATGAAATTCTAGATCAGGCAGAAGTAATCTATGATGTGACAGGGCTGGCACTGACTGGGACTGGGTGTGAGGGAAGGCTTTGGGATGACAAAAATGTTCTTAATCTTGGTTTTGGTGGTGGATACACAGATGTGTATGTTTGTCATTAACTTGTGACACTGTACCCTTATAATGGGTGCATTTTATTGTGTATAAATTATTTCAGTAAAAGTTGATTTTTGAAAAAGACGGGTGAAGTGAAGGGAGCTAAACAATTACAAGCTGGCTACTTTATATTATCTCATTTAATCCTCAGTTATTTATTCATTCAAGAATATTTAACAAATATTTTTTGAGGTTCTACGTACAAGCGTTTATACCAGGTACTGAAGATACAGTTTTGAGCAAAAACTATCAGGGGTTCTACTTACCCTAATGGACAGTTTATTTAGAAGAGAGACCTTAATAAAAAGTTTCCCTCAGGGAAATACTGAACAGAAGATTCTATGAGAGTATATAATATATTCATCTTTAGCATATAATACATTTCCTCATATGATATATGACATGATACATACTATATGATATATCTCATATATGAGGCCCATGCTATGTCTTGGTATTTCGATTTGTAACTACTACTCATCTGACAGTTTTTTAAAAGTACCGAATGAGTTAATACATGTGAAGTGTTTTGACTGGTGCTAATAAGTAGGAAGTTCCCAATAAGCATTGGCTGCTATCTTGATGACATTTGACAATTCTGATTGTCTAATGTTACGGGGTTTGGTACACCTGTACTAACTCAGGGAACACTGGAGTATGACCAGGTCTGGGGGAAGAGATTTTGAGCTTTGGCTAGAAATGTTGGGTTTTAGGTACTTTTGAGACACCAAGTGGAGATGACCTATAGTCAGTTGTGGAGACTGTGGATACAGCTCTAGAAACAGTGAAGGGACCTGGGCTGGAGGTACACATCTGAGAGAGTGGTCAGCATCTAGACTGGAGGCACCTTCAGTGTAAGATCGTCAGGGGCGAAACTGCATACACACATTTACATGTACTCGTAACAGAGGGACTTAGATTTAGATCTGAGTCCTGAAGAATTCCAGCATTTAATTGGTGTGCCTTTTTAAATAGTTTTCTCTTGTTTAACATATGATTTGCCTCATTTTTTGCCTGGCTTCCAAAATACAAGATGAAACAAAAAGAAATAATTAGGAATAAAAACAAGTTATTTGAAGTAGTTAGAGGAGGCGGAGATGCCCAGGTTCTTGGTGAGATGATAACCAGTGAACACCAATTATGACTCTGTGCAACTGAGAGAAGGGAAATGTGTTTAGCAACATGGTTTCATTTTCTGACAAAGGCATGCATATTCATCTGCGAAGATAAATTGTTTGGAACTGGGCTTAAATTTTTCTTAGATTTCAGGGAGAAATTTTTTTACGTGACTTGCATAGGTGACAAGGTAACAGTGGACATAGTTTAAAAACAGAAAACAGATTTTGAAAAGACTTATTGATGCTGTCCTCAGGGGGAGTTTTTACATTTATTCTTAGATATTTAAGCAGCTTGTCTTTCTCATCAGGCTCTTTTCATTGTTTGTTTTGACTAGGAGATGGAAGAACTGAGGCTATGGCTTTGCCTAAAGTACAGATAGGTTTTTTTCCCAAACCCTCTCTTCTATTTTTTTGACTGTATTCACCCTTAAACTAGCAAAAAACAGAGGCTTAGAAACCTGCAACTTACCAATTTTTGAATTTGTTTTTTAAAAGACTCTAAGTAAAAAAAGTGATTTTTCTTGACCCTTATTTTTTTCTCTAATCAGACTTTTTGATTAATTCAGTCATTGTTATAATTACATTTCATTTATTCATAAAACAAGCCTTTATTAAGTTCCTGCTGTTGGCAAGAATTGTATATGCTGGCTTTTAAGGCTTCAGAGAAGTAGAATTCAGGCCCTTCAGGATTTCTCAGTATGGTGGAGAGGAAAGCATGTTATAAAAAAAAGAGGAGGAGAATAGGATAAGTGCATAATTAATGGCATTTGTAAGACATTAAATAAACAAGATATTTCCCACCTGGGATACTGGGAACAGCCTTTGGAGGTAGGATGGGTTGGAGCAGCAGATAATACAGTCACCCCTACCCACCAGGAAGGGAGGTTGAATGAAAGAGATCTAGGTGTATCATTTTATTCATTCCTCCCAGCAGCTCTGTGAATAGATTTATATAGTATTCCACTTTACAGATGAGGAAACTAGTAAGGGGATAGAGTTGGGGTTTTGACTATTGTGAGACTCCAAAATTTGTGCTTTTGATCTCCAGGTCTCTTGAATCTCTAATTAAAAAAAAAAAAAAAGCTTTTCTGTTAGGAGGAATCATTGTTTCTTCAAGGAAATAGGATTGTTTTGGATGCTGGGCGATGCTGTTTTAGAAATTGTGATGATTCTGGATGAAGGGAATAGAGAAAGGAAGCCCAAATCCCTTTATCTGGCAGAATTCACTAGGCCTATAGGGTGCTCTGAGCCTGGGATCAAACATAGGTTGAAAGTGTTTATGTTCTGCATAAACATGATCTCTCTTTAAATAGGAGAGCTCAGGGGGGCTTGAGTGCAGAACATTCTCTTCTAGCATGACAATAGAAAGAACATGGTCTTTACTGTCAAATATAACGAGATTTGAACCCCATCTGCTAGTTGTGTGACCTTGGTAAATCACTAACCTCTCTGAATATTACTACCTAGCTTACAGGGTTGGCATGAGAATTAAGATAACGTATGAGAAGTATATAATGCAGTACCAAACATAGAAGACGTCTTTTCCTCCTTACCTCCAAACAAACTTTAGAGAGGGCTCCAGGAAAAAGATGGAATTAAGAGAACTTTCTATACATTTCTAAACATTTCTACACTCTAGTTTTGTTTAGAATGATCATGACATGACTTCATTTGATCCTGACAAAAACTCAGTGAAGTAGGATAGGGCAGGTATTTACAGATGAGAAAATGGGATCCCCTTTCTGATTTCTTGAAATCCTTTGGAAATCTGTTGGACGAAAAAGATTTTCTAGAGCTCTAAATGGTATGATAGTGACATCTACTGTGATAGCTCATATTATTACAGTCTTTGAAGAAGCTGCCGTTTAGATAATTTAATAGTATCATCAAGAACTTAATTGCTTTCATTGCCTGTCATGTTTGGGAGAGAAGGTATAAAAATGTGTCATCAAATATGTTTTGTTTAACAGAACCACTTGTATAAATAATTACAATAACCTTAGTTTTCCAAAACTACTATCAATTAGAATATCTGGATTATTAAAAGAGGTTTAAAGATGTTATTGGACTTAACTGAGAATTTTAAAGTTCAAGGTAGTCCTGTGATTGGTGTTTGGTCTAAAAAAAGCTAGATTTGATAAGTGCAAGAATGTTGGATGGAGGAGACCAGAGAAAAGGAACAGCCAAGGTCAAAGTGGTCAAAGGAAAGTGAAAAGGTAGCAAGCGTTGGAGCAGTTTAGGTGAGCTGACCCGGGTGCAGTGGAGAACAGGAACAGTGGATGACAGGAAGGCAGATGATAGACCTGCACCATTCTATTAGGAGGAATTTAATTTAAAAAGCTACTTAGATAGATTCTGGTGTCAGCACAGGTGTAGCCCAAGATCTTACCTTTGCAACATCATACAAGTAGAATTGTTAAATATAGTGACCTGAAAATACTTAATTAAAAAATCCTGAAATATCAAAAAGCTCTGTGTTTAGTATATTACACTTGGTCATGAGAGGCTGTAAACAGAGTGGAAAGCATTTCTCTAGGGTTAAAACTGAAAGTTTTGCTTAGAGAATTAATTTGGTAACTAGACTATTCTCTGGCTATTCCATTTGAAAGTGCACTAAACTTGTAGTTTATATAATTTTTTAAGCATTGTTCTATTTATTATAAATTTTCTTGTAACAGGTTTTAAAACATTTTATTTTGAAATATTTCAAGTATACAGAAAAAGTTCAAATATTTCAGATTAACAGACATCCACATACCCACTACCCAGATTTAACATTTTGCCATATTTGCCCCAGATATTTTTTAAAGAAATAAAATCTTATGTACACAGCTATGCATGTTTTTATACTTTCTTTAAGTATATAGTTATTAACAATGGATACCATCGTGTGGGAATTTATGTTGGTAGCTGCTTTGGAGAACAATTTGACAATACCCAGTGGAGTCTATGATGGTCTTTGTCAATTATCTTATGATTCATAATAAGCCACCCCAAAATTTAGTGCCTAAAACAGTGATTTCTTATTTCTCCTGGCTCTGTGGGTTGTCTTGGTGGTGGTTCTGTTGTGCTCATTGATGGGGCTGCATTCAACTGGGGCATTGGCTGGGCTGAAAGTTTCAAGATGGCTTCACTCACATGTTTGGCAGTTTATGCTGGCTGTCAGCTACAGTGTTGTCCTTTCTCTGCCTTTTATCTTATAGTAGGCTAGACTGCCTTCCTTCCATGGTGGTCTGAGAACAGCCACCAAGTAAACAACTAGAGGTTTTCAAGGTCTCTTGAGGCCTGGGCCTAGAACTTACATAGTGTGACTTCATGTGTTTTGTTGGTCAAAGCAAGTAACAAAGCCAGCCCAGATTCAAGGTGAAGGGAAAGAGACTTCACGTTTTGATGGCAGAAGTGGCAGTCACATTGCATAAGAGCATAGAATGACATGTTGCCTCCATCTTTGAAGACAGTCTACCATGTTGTCATACTCTTCAGTTTAGCTGTTCTCTAACTGTCCTAACTGTCCTAGAGAACTCAAACAGATATGTACTACAAAGTTGTTCACTGCAGACTTGTTTATAATAGCAAAAAGGTAAAACAATATAACTATCCTTTCAGAGGATAATGAATTTTAGTTTGCTCATAGAATTATAGCATTTAAAATTAATGAAGTACATCTATATGAATCACCATGAATAATATTAAAAATAGATTGAAAAAAAATTAGGTTGGAAAAGAATACAAGTAAAATTATATTTATATAATAGCTTTGAAGTTTAACATTTGAAGTTTCTCATATAGACTAGTGAGGATTTTAGTTTTTGCTTTTCTTTTCAAATCAAAGCTTTTCTTTGGGTGGCCTCCTTAGAACTTGGTGCTTTGAGTGGCTTCCATCCTTGGATGGCCAGTTAAGCTGTACTGTTTTCTGGCCAGACTGAGTGCTTTTTCTGGTCTAGCCATCACTAAAATGTCTGTGTTTAGTTTAGTTTGACCATTTGAGTGTAGCTCTTAGTGCAACTTTATCAGTATTATTGGAGAAATCATCTCAGAGTACAATTCTTGATACTCATTTAATACCGTCTAAATTTATACCAGTTTACCTGCTCTGAGTTTCTTATCTGTAAATGGGGAGGATGATTTGTATCTTGTAGAGCCTGGGAAAATAATGTACATTTAGCAGTACCTGATATATGGTAGATGCTTTACAAACTAAAGTTCAAAAAATAAGTGTATAGAATAGCATCTATGTGAAGTTCACTTTCAATTATGTAATGACTAGGTAGGATTACCTTAATTGCAATGGGCTTCTGAGATTATGAAAGTCCATTATGATTAACTGTAATTACATTTCAAGGACATTTAAATTTATCAAGTTCTTTATGAAGTTTATTATCTGATTTCGTTATTAAGACAACTTTGTAAGATAGTCATCTGCTATCCAAGATAGACTCCAAGTTCCAGGACAAGTTAAACAAGCAGTGGTAGTAGAAAGCTTATAGTGTTTAGTTTGTTCTAATGAAGGCCTATTAGTGGAAATAATGATACAGTTATGCTTTAATTTTTATGAGTTCTTTTGGGTTTGTGTGCTTTGCTTAGATTCTGAATAGATTTGGCTCTGGAGTTTTTTTCATGTGGCAGTAGGGAGAGGAAGAAAGACTATAGATGAGGGTTGGTTGTATCTTAGTGGAAATCTTTGGAAAAGGAGATCCACAGCTTCTCTCAGATCCAATAATGCTGACCCCAAAGGTCATATTTTTAAATACAAAGTCAATTGGCAAGATTTTTTTTTTTTTTTTTTTGGAATTTATAAATGTTTGATGGCACCTAAATATATGCCAGGGATTTGAGAAGATTCCCTTAGGTTGGAAATTAATCACCAATTTGGCTAACTTTGTAGGATTTGCTAAGCCAGATGTGGCAAATTTATTTGGTAGCTACTGTTCAAATGCATTGATTCAATTCTTTCTCAAAGATAAAAGTTATGCATTTTTTTAATTTCCTATTTTGGTTTATGTTTTGAAAGTTTAAGATAAACCTATAAATTTGTGATTCACCGACTTTTGTGGAATGAAACTATTGATGGTATTTTGGGTAGTCTAATTTTTATTAATAATTCCCATTTTAGGATGTTTTGTAATTTTTTTTAAAAAAATTAGATACTTCATGTATTAGGTCTTTATCATCTCTTTTTCATAGTATCATAAATAAATCACCTTTTACCACTTATATGAATTTACTTCCAGGTAAGTAAATTTGATTTTGTCTAAGATCATATGTCAATGTTAGACTGATTTTACGATAGATTATAGTTATCACTGATCCTGTGACTCTGAAATACTTTAGAGACAAATGATATTAATTTTTGGTTTGCTCGTTTTATATTTCAGTGTCTCTCCTGATTTGGGAAGAAATACCTAGTAACAAACATGACTGAGTTCTGGCTTATATCAGCTCCTGGAGAGAAAACATGTCAGCAAACATGGGAGAAATTGCATGCGGCAACTACAAAGAACAATAATCTTGCTATTACTTCAAAGTTCAACATTCCTGACTTAAAGGTAAAACTGCACTGTGCAAAATAGTGTATGAGTTCATGGTGAAAGGGAGAACAGTGTATCTCTGCTTACCTTTTAGTAGAAATTAGATATCCAGGTTTCTTCTCTAGCCATCGGCATGATTTAAAACCTATCTTGTTCTTTCCAATCTTCAGCTTTAGATAATGAGAACATTGAGATTTTAGAAGTAAACTACCAATATAAAGCATTTTTTCTAAACTTTTGTGCTTTACTAAGCTGTAATTTAAATTGTAATGAGAAATCTTATGAAAATATTTGATATGTTACATTTAGATATGTTACACTTTTCAGAAGTGAAAAATGTTAGTAATATATATTCTTAAATATCACAATGAATTCGTTTTTCTGTTATTAAATTCATATAATGCTTACTAATGTCGTAAATGTTTTACCATTGCACCTCTTTAATCATACTTTGCAAATTTAACTGAATTAATTAATTCGTTAATCTATTTAACATTTATTAAAGGTCAGTAACCTAGCAGCCTCAAAGGGAAGCAGGCTCCCAGTAATCCATTGATTGAATTTTTCTAAAGAATGGAAAAGATTGCAATATTTTTATTTTTGCTGATTAAGTGAGGCAGTTATACACAGCACTTATTTATGTCAAAATACTTAAAATTGCTGATTCTTAATATTCTGGGAGTTTTGAATTCTTTTGAGACACTGATATAGACTGTGGACATTTCTTCCTGAGTGTGTTCATTTACACGCATACAGTTTTACATATAAATTCAGTTATCGACTCCGATGCACAGTCATGGACCCCTGCTTAAGAGCCACCATTGTAAACCATGTCTCCCGATGATTCACCATCACTGGGCAGTACAGGCAGAGGCATAGCCTGCCACTGCAGAATGTTCATATCTTAAATGGAGGTTGTACCCATGAATTAGAGGATTATCTTCTAAATAGCTTTGAAATGTCTGGCAAACATTTTTTAACTGCACTTGCACATTAAGAGATAAAAAATGGAGAACATAAGATTTATGGGCCCTTAAATAAAGATGTTGTATTATCTTGTAAAAAAAAAAAAAAAGGTGAAACCTAGGTAATAAAATGGTGTATTTCCCTTCTAGGTTGGCACACTAGATGTCTTGGTTGGTTTGTCGGACGAACTGGCTAAACTGGATGCATTTGTAGAAGGGTAATGTACTTACATGCACAGATTAGAGCAAAACGAGAGCCACTATTATCAGGTTACCAGGACATTGGTTTTATTATCACATGTATACTCTGCTTATTGGAATGGTTGTAGAAAATGATGACTTTTTTTGTAATCAACTTAATGAAGGTACAATTTTTTAAAAATTAGTTTCAAGTATACAGTACATTGGTTAGACATCTATATAGTTCATAAAATGATCACGCCAATTACTCCCTCCCTCCCCTGACCCTCCACCTAGCCAATGTATTAATGCTGACTGCATTCCCTATGCCGTGCTCCCCATCCCCATGACCGTCCATCTGGTGCTGATTTGTACTTCTTTAACCCTTCACCCCATTCTTCGAAGCCCCCCAAACCACCCTCCCCTCTGTCCATCACCAAATTGTCCACTGTATTTGTGAGTCTGTTTTTGATTAGTTTGTTCTTTTTATTCCTTAGATTCCGCATATAAGTGAAATCATATAGTGTTTATCTTTCTCTGTCTGACTTAAATACCTTCTAGGTCCATCAATGCAATATCTTTTTCCATCCCCTTCCTTTTCATATGTAGTGGTCTTGTTTTCTTATCCTTTCAGCCACTCTATCTTTTGGTTGGAGCACTTAATTCTTTTCCATTTAAGGTACTTATTGATGAGAATGTTGTTACCATTCTTTATTCCTGTTTTAGATACATGCTTTTTCTTCTTAAAAAAGTCCCTCCAACATTTTCTGTAATACTGGCTTGTCGGTGATAAATTCCTTTAGCTTATTTTTGTCTGGGAAGCTCTTTATCTGTCCTTTAACTCTAAATGATAGCTTTGCTGGATAAATTATTCTTCATTGTAGATTCTAGGTTTTCATCCTGTTGAATATTTTTTGACAAGTCTTTCTGTCCTGCATAGTTTTTTTTTGAGAAATCAGCTGCCAGTCTTATGGGTGTTCCCCTATAAGTAACTATCTGTTTTTAATATTCTTTCTTTGTATTTAAGCTTTGGCATTATAATTATGATGTGTCTTGGTGTAGGCCTCTTTGGATCCCTGATTTTTTGAATTCTCTGAGCTTCCTGGAGTTTTATGTCCATTTCCTTCACCAGGTTAGGGAAGTTTTCCATCATTATTTCTTCAAACAGCTATTCAACATCTTGATTTTCTTTAGTTACACCGATCATATGGATATTTGGACCCTTAATAAAGTGTCTCATATTCTCTTTAAATTATTTTTATGGTCTTGGCATCTTAATCTCTTGCCGTTCTGATTGCGTGTCCTTTAGATAAGGCATTTGATTCTTTTCTTTATTCACTGTTTATTCCTTTGTTTATTCCATTTAATATACTTCTCATCTCAATAATGTGTTCTCCATTTCAGACTGGTTCCCTTTCATAATTTCCATTTCCATTTTTATGTTTTTTATCCTTTTGTTGGAGTTCTCTACACTTCCCATAAGTTCATCGAGCATCTTTATAACCAGTGTTTTGAACTCTGCATTTGTTAGATTACTCGACTTCATTATATCTGGATCTCTGTGCTGTTCTCTTATATTGTTTCTGCTTCTTTCTCTTCCCATTTTGGCTGCCTTTCCGTGTCTGTTTCTATGTACAAAACAAAGCTCCTAAGTGTTCCTTTCTTATTAGTGCGGCTTTGTGTAGTAGGTGTCCAGAGGCACAGTCCTGAGAGGGGTTCAGTTGCAGGCCAGTTTAGCACCAGCCTGTGCCCCTTTGGGGCTAACCCGTTAAGATTCAGCGAGCAATCCACAGATGCTGTGCTCATAGTTGCCTCGAGAGGCCATGCCAGAAACTGAGGCCGGCTGCCACCAGTGTGAGTCTTGGAGCTGCTCAGCAAGGAGCACTAGACTCACTGAGAACACAACTGGATGTGGCTTGGGTGGGGCTGCGAATTGGGGAAGGCGGGGTTTCAGGGAATCCTTTGGGCGGAGCGACCTCTGTTAACCAGTTTGATGACGTCATGGCTATGGCAGTTCAGTGTCCAAGCACTGGTAGGGAGAGGGCTCAATGGTAAACAGTGGATAGTGCCAGCACTCCTGTACCCTGCGAATCTCGCCTTGGCCCTCACTCCAACCTTGTCTCCTTGTAAGTCCTTACACGCGCAGCCAAATCAGCACTGGTGCTCAGAGCAAGCAGGTCCATCACTGCGAAAATCCACTCGTGGTCGCGGCCCCTTTAAGAGGTGTCTGCTGCTGCCACAGCCTCAGTCGTAGCTGCTCCAGACCAGGCAGCCCTGCGTCCTCGCCCCATCCTACCTTCTGCCATTGCAGGATGATTTCTTGAATTTCTCCCTAGTTGAATGGCTTGTTCATTCCAGGCAACTTTTCCTTGCTGCTGCTTGTTGTTTCCATTGCAACTTTGATTTGGTCGCCAGAGGGATGAACAGAGCTTCTATCATCTACGCCATTTTTTTTCCTGAGCTGCGAAGGTACAATTTACATACAACAAAATACACCTGTTTGAGGTGTGAAAATACACTTTTTATTGAGATATAATTTACATACTGTGCAATTCACCTATTTAAAATGTACAATTCAAAGAATTTTGGTATATTCACAGAGTCGTACAGTCATTGCCACAGTTGATCTTAATATATTTTCATCACCCCCACCCACTGTAAACATCCTGTTCCTATTAGCAGCCACTCCCTGTCCCCTACTGTTCACTAATCTACTTTCTGACACTAGTTTTGCTTATTCTGGACATTTTGTTACAATCATACAATATGTGGTTTCTTGTGACTGGCTTCTTTTTCTTAACAAGGTTTAGCTGTGTTGTAGCATGTACCAATATTTAATTTCTTTTTATTACCAAATAATATTCCATTGTGTAGCTATACCACATTTTATTAATCCATTCCTCAGTTGATGGACATTTAGGTGGTTATTTCTACTTTTTGGCTAATATGAATAAAGCCGGTGTGAATATTTGTGTACAAGCTTTTGTATGTTCATATGTTTTTATTTCTCTTGGGTGTGTACCTAGGAGTGGAATTGCTGGGTCACAAGGTAATTCTGTTTTTAACATTTTGAAGAACTGCCAGACTGTTTTTCAAAGCAGCTACACCATTTTACAGTCCCACTAGGAGTGTATGAAAGTTCTAATTTCTTTACGTTCTTGACAACACTTGTTACCATCCATCTTTTTGATTATAGCCATCCTGGTGTATATATAGTATTTTACTGTGTTTTTGATTTGTATTTTCTTGATGCAAATAATGTGTTGAATATCTTTTCATGTTTATTGGCCTTTTGTGTTTCTTCTTCAGAGAAATGTCTATTTTGGATCCTTTGCCCATTTTTAAATTTGCCTTTTTAATTTTAATTTTTATCTATTTTAGATAATTATCAGATGACTTGTAAATATTTTTCCCATCCAGTGAGTTGTCTTCACTTTCTTGATAAGTGCCTTTTGAGGCACAATTTTTTAATTTTGGTGTCCAGTTTGTCTATTTTTGTTGCTTGTATTTTTGATATCATATCTGAGAAACCATTGCTTAATCCAGGGTCACACAGTTTTATGTCTATATTTTCTCCTAAGAGTTTTATAGGTTTAGCTTTTACATTTAGGTTTTTGATCCATTGACTTAATTTTTGTATATGGTGTGAGGTAGGAATCCCAGCTTTACTCCTTTGCGTGTGGATATCCAATTGTCCTAGCACCATTTGTTGAAAAGACTATTCCTTCTCCATTGAATTGTCTTGGCACTCTTGCCAAAAATCAGTTGAACATAAATATGAGGGTTCATTTCTGGACTCTGAGTTCTGTTCCATATTTCTTTTTATTCTATATTTCTGTTTTTATGCTATTCCCACACTGTCTTGATTATTATAGCTTTGTAGGAAGTTTTTAATCAGGAATGTGAATTTTCTGACTTGGTTTTCAAGATTTTTTTTGAAAATTTTGTTTCATTTCCATATAAATTTTAGGATTGTGTCAATTTCTGCAAAGAAGTCAGCTGGAATTTTGACGGGGATTGTGTTGAATCTGTACATCAATTTGGAGATTATTGCCATCCTAATAATATCGATAAGTCTTTGATCCGTGAGCATGAGGTGTTATGCCATTTATTTGATGCTTTTGTCTTTAAAATTCATTTGTATTAGAAGATTTTTTCTGAACTACAGTTTTAGTCACTCCTGAAATTAGTTACTGTGTATTTTAGCTGAAGATGGATATGGGATCCATCAAATAATTATTGATGATATTCTCAAAGGACTAATTGGTGGTAAGAATTGTCTCTTGATTTCTCGAGTAGAGGTTTTAATTAAAAGGGTTTGAGGAAACTTTGCGGGTTCCATCCCTCAGGTGGTTGTCCTCCCCACTGTCCCATCTACCTCATTACAGTGTTCAAGTCATGATGACCAGACACATGGAGAAGGGCGGTTCCTGTGAACATAATTGTTAACACTTATTTGGATCCTTATTAATTACCTCGACGGCTTTATAGGTCTGTCTTTGAATCATCAGTGGAATGTCCTGAATGTAGTTTAAGGTTTGGTCACATTTTTTAGGGAAGGAATCTGAAAGGTATTTAGGGCAAATGTAGTTCATTTAGTTAGTAGAACTGAAAGTTACCTGTGCAGTTTGTCAGCTGTTCTTTTCTGCACTGTTATGCAATCTTGTCTTCATTACTCTTCCTGAAAGCTATGAAGAATTTAAAAATCATGTGGTTGTTAGACCTTGTTAGAATTGACAGATGGTAGCTTAGTGACTTAAATGTTCCAGGTTTTAGAGTCTGAACATTGTGCTATGTAGAATAAATTATAGTTTATTCTTTTTCAGTAATCTAACCAGTAGAGCAGATTTTAAAAAAAAATTTATTTTATTTTTTAATTCTTTAATGTCACCACATATTTTACCCCTTTTACCCTATCCACCTCCCCCTTCCCCCAAAGATTTTTTTTAAAGGTGATGACCATGTGTACTTTGACATGGATAGGCGTGTAGAGATGCATAGGGAGATCACGAAGTTCTGAGTCAGTGTTAAGTTTATAGGTTTGACACCAGGCAGTTCTACACTCTGAACTATTTCTGTGGCAAACATATGCACATTTTTTAATGTTCATAGCAAATGGCTCTGTTTACAAGATCTTCGTCAAGTTATATGGGAATAATGGTTTGTCTCCTTTGAAGGAATAGGTGAATTTTGGAGACACAGCCAAGTGTATGTACAAATCCCAAATTAAACCTGTTGAAGACTTTTGGCTCACTTATTTTGTGAAATTGTTCTACTTTCTTAGGTTTGAGATCATTCAGGATAGGATTATCATTCAAATTTAGCCCTTCTTTTGCTTTTTCTGGTCCTTACTAGTTCATGTTGCAAGAGCTTCTTAATTCACCTTCCAGTTTACCTTCCCTCCCATTGAGCAAACAATCATCAGAGTAAGTGTCTGAAGCCCTGTTTTGACGTAACGTACTTCTCTCTAAAGTCTGACACCAGGGGCTATCTACCTGCAGTCCGGCCCCAGCCTGCCTTCCTAGCCTGATGTCCCCTTCTCTTCAGCATGACACTCTGGGCAGTGTGGACCCCTCATTCTCTGACTGCTTATTGCTTTTCTACCTCTCCTGATCTTGACTCATCATACCCTGTAATAAGAATATACTTTCTTCCTGTCTAGTCATTCTCTCAAAATCATTCCTATCCTTCATTGCCCTGCTCAGGAGCCATTATGCTTTCTTAATTACAGTAGCTAGACGTGATCCCTTTTTCCTTCATGCTCCTCTGCAGGTAACCTGGTAATCTAAGCTGGCACTTTCCACAGATTGCTCTATATTTAGCCATTTGTATTTTTTGGTAGCTTTCCAATTCAACTTAAAACAATGCGAAGCTAGTGGTTTTGTTTTATATACTTTTGAATCCCACCCAGAGGCACACATGGAATGGGGGGAAAACACCAGACTCCAGAGTCAAGACACCATGTTTCCGGTCACAGATATGCCACTAACTAGTTTTGTGACTCTGTGGCTTTCGTAACTAGACTTACTCTTTTTATACCTTGGTGTCTTTACTTGTAAAATGATGGGATTGACAAGGTGACATCTAGGTGCCTCAGTAGTTTTGGCACTTTGGTTTCCTGTATAGGATTCCTCCTTGCAAAGGGTAAATGTTTAATAAATAGTTAATGAATAGATGATGTAGGACCTCATTCTTTATCATTGCTGTTGCTTGTATTCTCTTGCCTCCTGGATCCCTTTCGTCCTAAGCGAAGGCATATAGTCAGTGAATGCTAGCTCCCTGCCTCCTTTGTTCTTGGTTTTTGCAGACAGATCTATTGCCCAGTTTTTCACCTTATAAAATATGGCTATTTACAGACTGTTTCTCACTAGTTTCTCATCGTTTTTTCCAGACAAATAAACATATTTCATGTAGTCTCTTTAAAACTCTAGTTATTTAATTTTGCATAAAACAAAATTTGGGTCCATTTTATATTGAAAACATTATTTATAGAAGTTAGGGTCCATTTGTTCTATATTATATAGATAAGTATAATGAAAACATATATTGTCAAATTCATATCTTTGTGTAATATGTTCATTGTATAGCATGGAGTTTAGGTCTTTTTCCTGAAAATGATTACTGGTTTTGTTTTTTTTTTTCTCCCAAGGGTCGTTAAGAAGGTGGCTCAATATATGGCTGATGTATTGGAGGATAGTAAAGATAAAGTTCAGGAGAATCTGTTGGCCAGTGGAGGTAAGCTAATCTTTCATGATTTGAAAGATTATATAAAATGAATGACTTAGCTATAAAAACAGATAACAATGTAAAAAGAAAATATCTATAAATAAGGATATTAAATACAAAAGAAGGCCACTAAAATATAATTATTGTTAACTGAATTTGGTGATACTGCTAGTGACATCCTGTCCCCTGAAACACAATCTCATGTAAGACAGTCTTACATATAATATAGCTTATGATATGGACGTCAGTTTCTTCCAAAAGCAATGTTATAAAGATTTATCTTAGGTCATTCTGGGATCTATTTTTTAACTCACATTTATAAATGTTTTTCCAAGTTATATGTCTTAGCATTGTTCCAGGTGAATACTTACTGTCTTCTCTAGATTTTTTAAAATTTAATAGCGTCCAACTGCTAAAGCCTTAGAGTAAAAATTATTTATTTTATTGAAGAGTAATGCCTCCTCCCCTTAAATTTGAATGCGACATTTTTTTATCTTAGTACCTATAGAATAGTCTACTACTAACTTCTCTGTAGCTAGAAACTAATATTTACATTGTTTGCTCTGTGTTATAAAGGCTTTTTAAAGATGGCTTTGACGTCATTGTTGTGGTTTGTACTTCCATTTGTTGTTTTCTTAAATATTACTTCAGTGTTTGCCTCATTTTAAATTAGGCCTGTCATTAGTGATATGTCATTATAATACAAAATAACCCTTTCCTGTATTGCCTATTATGATAAGGTCACTGTTGTGATTTTGTTACACTTAATCTTGGCCAAAAGCTGAGAAGGGATTGTTGTGACTTTGTTAAATTAACATTGGTTAAGTAGAGCCCTGGGGTGTCATGAGGTGGGAGTGTCATAGGATGGCAGTCACTGTTCAACAAAAGACCTCAGGGAGGAGTGAAATACAGAAGTTGATTACTCACAGGTCCTGGAGGCAGGGTATAGGCAGAGAGTGGCAGGACCTAGGGCACAGGCCTTTATTAGGGTTTGTGGTTGGAGTGCTTTGGGGTTCCCAGGCTATGTCTGGATTGGTCAAACCACCAAGAGGGGGGTTTTGGTAGCTTCTTATATAAAGGGTACACAGGGGAAGGCCTTGGGCAGTGGGGCAGAGTCCTTTCACAAGGGTCATATCAGGGGCAGTTATATCAGGAACTTATATTTACTCTGCGGGATGTGATTGAGGGGAGGGGCTAGTGTAATTTCTAGACCACACAAAATGCATGCTGAGGCAGTAGTATGGAGTAAGTAGTTTGGTTAAACTCTCAGAAGTAACTATTTTAAATCAAGTGTTTCTCTAATCTCATTTCTTCTTGCAAACAATACATGTTCAATAAATACCTAATCAGTAAAAACAGTAATTTATCTTGCTCTTGCTTATAATAGTGCTCCTGATCTAATTGTTTACCGTTTCTTTTAATTTGTGTTTGAGACAGAAGGTAGATATGTTTATTTAGCGTGCCTTTTCTATTCTTCAGGGTATTTGACGAACTAATCTAATAGATGGAATGGGGCTTGACAATCTAGAGGACAGTACATTTAAAATTGCTTTTGGAAATACCAGCCGTGTTGTTGACTTGTTGGTATTATGTAGGGAGAAGTTGAGAAAAAGATATTTCGATATTAATTACTTTTGCCAGTTAGCCATACCTGACATTGGGTTCCATGCTCTTGGTCCCATCATATCAAGTCACTTTGATTACTAAACTTTCAGGGAAATAACTGTTGAGTCTCTTTGTCTCTACAGTTTTAAAAATTTCCATTTGAAAGTGAAAGGGTTTGTGTTTTGAAGATTGTTGAAATATAGACCCCCTAGAAACACTCACCATGAGGTTTTAACAGATAAGTTCGTTTTCAGTTTGTTTGGGTAAAGCTGGCAAAGAAAGAACATACATTTGTCAAATTCTACTGATGGAGGAGACAATTTGAAGTTTCTTAATCTTTGTGTTTCTTTCTCCTACATATGAGGCATATCATGGGTATGTACATGTTTTATTTAAATAAGTCATCAAATTAGAGCATTTTAATATATATTAAATTTCGAATAAAGATAAGATCCAGTCTGATTACAAGGTAAAAATTTTGATTAATCCATGTTACTTAATGTAGTCTCACATTTATTTAATCAGGACTCTTTGGAAATAATGATATCTTTACTGATTTTGTCAATGCAATTTCAGCATGCAATTTATTACTGTGTAGTAAGCTACAAAAAATTCTCTTGCTTCTCAGTAATTAATTTATTCCTTTGTTTCAGTTGACTTGGTTACTTATATAACACGATTTCAGTGGGACATGGCTAAATATCCAATCAAGCAGTCCCTGAAAAATATTTCTGAAATAATTGCCAAGGTAAGATAAAAAATGACACAGGTAGGACACATTGATTTATAGTGGCTTTATTTATTTTATAAGTATTTAGCTATGAAATACTTTCTAGGTTTTGACAAGGCAGCTTAATTATATGATTGATAAAAATAAGGTACCCTTACTCTATCTACAGCTTTACTAAAAAAAATGATAAGTATAACATTTTCATGTGTAGATTATTCAAATTGTGTAGTTTCCTTATTTAATTTATGTAGTTAAATTTTGCATCAACAATGTTTAAATAAGAAATTTTTAAATTCTGTAATTATACAAATTTTCAGAGTAACTGAGATCATGGAGAACAGGAAATTAGAGTCTATTAAAGATTTATGAGCCACATAGATGACAGTGGACACTTAAGTATGTTTATGCACAGTACTGATGCAGACATTAAACTTTGTGGGTTCTCTCATGCCTTCTGACATTGATCCTCTACCAGAAAACTGCTCATATTCATGAAGCGCATGATTTTATGTATAGTTTCAGGGAGCACATAGATTCTGAAGCCCATCTGTGAACTTACTGACTTAAAAGCTCCTTTTTTATGACAAAGCCCTCGAGCTGGAGGGAAAATGTAAAAGTCTTGCCTGAAATTATAAAGAGGCAAATAGACAACAACCTATTGTTTGTCAACATTTTTACAACCTGGCTAGGGTGAAAAGTTATGGTTTAAATTATTTTGACAGACTTTCCTTGACTTCCAATGACTATTTGTACAGTGTGCTCTATTGTTAAATGTAACTGAATAGACCATTAAGGATTTTGACTAAAATCATCATATAATTTATTGAAAATGAATAGTCTGATAATAGAAAGTGATGCTCTTACTCTGAACCTTATTTTGATCCTTATCAAGGATTTAGTCATCTTCTTCCTGATACTATAATAGACGATGAAACAGGCTCAGAGAGGTGAAGTGGCTTACCCCAGTACCACACAGCTAATAATAGTAGAGCTGAGTTGAAACAAGTTTTTCAGATGTTAAATCTGGGTGTCAGGATGGCCATGGCCAAGTGATCTAAGGACCAGACTCAGCGTGTTTAGATGTTAAATCTACGACTTTGCATTTTCTCCTAAATTGCTAGTAGTTTTAGTCATCTTTTTGAAAAATCAACTTTTGTAACATATATAAATTCAGCTACAATTCAAATTAGATTGAGAAAATATTTTGTATAATAACAGTGGAGTCGTGGACAACAGAACTCTGTGTAATTTGGTTCCTTTTGGGAATTAGTCCTTCAGCCTCGTGAATTAAAGCCTTTTAATTGGTAATCTCTAAACCCAGTGGCCTAGATCCCATTTACTTGGTTTAAGAACTAATACAGTAAATAATTAAAATATATGTGGATTAAAACAGTATCTTTATAGAAAGAGACATATGTAAATTACCATGGTTATTTTTTAAAACAACTCTTTAAAGTTGTGCTTTTAAAGTGGAATATTTTTATATCAGGAATTAGTAGTTTTTTAAAGTTAATGTTTACAGTTACTTTCATTGTACTAGTAGAGACAGATTAGGAAAATTTTGCCCTTTTTTTTTTTTTTTTAAGGGAGTGACTCAGATTGACAATGACCTGAAATCTCGAGCATCCGCATATAATAACCTGAAAGGGAATCTTCAGAACTTGGAACGAAAGAATGCGTAAGCATATCAATTATTTGTGAATATTAAGAATTAGGGAAGCGCTCTAGCATACACTGAAGGAGATGCTGTTGGGGTTTAGTAAGTTCCATCTCTTTCTGTGATCAAAATGGTATTTTTTTTGCTTCATGGAGAAAAGTTTAATAATTCAGGCTAGTCAAAACAGATGGGAGGCTGATTTATTATTATTATTTATTATACTTGTTCCATAAATAATACTTGTGAATACTTACGAGCTGAGCCATTTGATCCCTTACCATTTGATGTTTCACTGAAAAATTGTCTAAAATTAATTATTTTAAATCAAAGCATAAATTGTGTAATGTACTGCTTAAAAGAATTCTATAGACAAATCTTTTTATAATGTAGTACTCATTCTTCATCTGTTTCCCAAGTCTAGATTTTTTTTACACTAGGTTTTCTTAAAATCGAACACATTTGTTTTGGTTGATTGCCTCATAGCATGGCTGCTACAAGTATAGCTTTAACCTGTTGAAGTTAAGCATTTATATCCTAGAGGTACAGTTGCTTGGATACTATCCGTGGTGCAAATAAGGCAAGACATTTTCATTATGAAAAGATCAGTAGTGGGAGACTAAATGAAGACTGATTTGAAAGCCTTGATTATTGGGTTAACTAACCAAAATTGCCTGGTATCAAATGATACCCAGGGAGAGGGAAGAAAACTAGAGGTTGTGCTTAGATGATATAATTTCATAATTATGATGAAATAGACTTTAATTGATATCTAATAAATAACACTTTCTCAGTCAAGATCTGTAATCAAGAAAAGAGCTGAGTTACATTAATTAAATCAAACACAAAGAAGGACACTAGGGGCAAATTTTGATAAATGTCGACATTTCTTTTGTTGCAGGGGTGGGAAATATTCAGCTAAATTTTGATGACTTATAAAGTAAAAATGTTAACTAGACTAGTCCCTCTTTTGAGATACTTATATAGTATATGTAAATATAATTAACTTGCTATTTATATGTGTTATGGAAGCACATAGTTATCAGCCTAATGATTTTTTTCTTCTTCCTCAGAGGAAGTTTGCTAACTCGAAGTCTAGCAGAAATCGTGAAGAAGGATGACTTTGTTCTCGATTCAGAGTATCTCGTCACATTACTGGTCGTAGTTCCCAAGTATGTCCTTTTATTTCAAAGATTTTGGCTTGTTAAAATATAAGAAAATGTTAGTAGCTGATTGTAATTTGTATTTTTCCATTAAAACCTAAGCGTAAAGGGAATATCATTTGTCATTCATTTTGTCAACCAACATGTACTCATGTGGCATATACAGTAGAATTTAGTTCACAACTTGAGATATCAATTATAAATTGAGATTCCAAATCAAATTTAGCAGCTTAGAGTTGGCTCATTAAAAAATTATGTAATGCTAAATTATTTTGATTTAAAAATTTTTTCAAAAATGGAAGCTCTTTGTATTTGTGTTTTCGAAAAGTCTTTATGATTGGTTAAGATGAATTAAACCCTATAAGAAGCGAAGGTTAGAGTAGATCAAGACTTAGAATATTTTTTCTGTAAAGGGCCAGAGAGTAAATATCTTAGACTTTGCAAGCCATACGGTCTCTGCTATAACTTCTTAACTCTGCCATGTCAGCTTTGTGGTTGTGACTGAAAGCAGCCATACAATGTGTATACACACAATGTGTATACAAATGGACAGGGCTGTGTTTCAGTAATACTTTACGAAACAGGCATGGGCTGTGGGCATAGTTTGCTGGATTAGATAACCCTTTAAAATCTCCTTTGATTAGTCCTTTTGTGTTAATTAACATTTGATCATAGTTAATCTTGGTAAAATAAAACCTTTGGATAGTTGGAAGATTAGAAGAGGG
>NW_024354502.1:19060534-19141027 GCF_902729225.1 Pteropus medius | reverse complement strand
CTTTATCATTGCTGTTGCTTGTATTCTCTTGCCTCCTGGATCCCTTTCGTCCTAAGCGAAGGCATATAGTCAGTGAATGCTAGCTCCCTGCCTCCTTTGTTCTTGGTTTTTGCAGACAGATCTATTGCCCAGTTTTTCACCTTATAAAATATGGCTATTTACAGACTGTTTCTCACTAGTTTCTCATCGTTTTTTCCAGACAAATAAACATATTTCATGTAGTCTCTTTAAAACTCTAGTTATTTAATTTTGCATAAAACAAAATTTGGGTCCATTTTATATTGAAAACATTATTTATAGAAGTTAGGGTCCATTTGTTCTATATTATATAGATAAGTATAATGAAAACATATATTGTCAAATTCATATCTTTGTGTAATATGTTCATTGTATAGCATGGAGTTTAGGTCTTTTTCCTGAAAATGATTACTGGTTTTGTTTTTTTTTTTCTCCCAAGGGTCGTTAAGAAGGTGGCTCAATATATGGCTGATGTATTGGAGGATAGTAAAGATAAAGTTCAGGAGAATCTGTTGGCCAGTGGAGGTAAGCTAATCTTTCATGATTTGAAAGATTATATAAAATGAATGACTTAGCTATAAAAACAGATAACAATGTAAAAAGAAAATATCTATAAATAAGGATATTAAATACAAAAGAAGGCCACTAAAATATAATTATTGTTAACTGAATTTGGTGATACTGCTAGTGACATCCTGTCCCCTGAAACACAATCTCATGTAAGACAGTCTTACATATAATATAGCTTATGATATGGACGTCAGTTTCTTCCAAAAGCAATGTTATAAAGATTTATCTTAGGTCATTCTGGGATCTATTTTTTAACTCACATTTATAAATGTTTTTCCAAGTTATATGTCTTAGCATTGTTCCAGGTGAATACTTACTGTCTTCTCTAGATTTTTTAAAATTTAATAGCGTCCAACTGCTAAAGCCTTAGAGTAAAAATTATTTATTTTATTGAAGAGTAATGCCTCCTCCCCTTAAATTTGAATGCGACATTTTTTTATCTTAGTACCTATAGAATAGTCTACTACTAACTTCTCTGTAGCTAGAAACTAATATTTACATTGTTTGCTCTGTGTTATAAAGGCTTTTTAAAGATGGCTTTGACGTCATTGTTGTGGTTTGTACTTCCATTTGTTGTTTTCTTAAATATTACTTCAGTGTTTGCCTCATTTTAAATTAGGCCTGTCATTAGTGATATGTCATTATAATACAAAATAACCCTTTCCTGTATTGCCTATTATGATAAGGTCACTGTTGTGATTTTGTTACACTTAATCTTGGCCAAAAGCTGAGAAGGGATTGTTGTGACTTTGTTAAATTAACATTGGTTAAGTAGAGCCCCGGGGTGTCATGAGGTGGGAGTGTCATAGGATGGCAGTCACTGTTCAACAAAAGACCTCAGGGAGGAGTGAAATACAGAAGTTGATTACTCACAGGTCCTGGAGGCAGGGTATAGGCAGAGAGTGGCAGGACCTAGGGCACAGGCCTTTATTAGGGTTTGTGGTTGGAGTGCTTTGGGGTTCCCAGGCTATGTCTGGATTGGTCAAACCACCAAGAGGGGGGTTTTGGTAGCTTCTTATATAAAGGGTACACAGGGGAAGGCCTTGGGCAGTGGGGCAGAGTCCTTTCACAAGGGTCATATCAGGGGCAGTTATATCAGGAACTTATATTTACTCTGCGGGATGTGATTGAGGGGAGGGGCTAGTGTAATTTCTAGACCACACAAAATGCATGCTGAGGCAGTAGTATGGAGTAAGTAGTTTGGTTAAACTCTCAGAAGTAACTATTTTAAATCAAGTGTTTCTCTAATCTCATTTCTTCTTGCAAACAATACATGTTCAATAAATACCTAATCAGTAAAAACAGTAATTTATCTTGCTCTTGCTTATAATAGTGCTCCTGATCTAATTGTTTACCGTTTCTTTTAATTTGTGTTTGAGACAGAAGGTAGATATGTTTATTTAGCGTGCCTTTTCTATTCTTCAGGGTATTTGACGAACTAATCTAATAGATGGAATGGGGCTTGACAATCTAGAGGACAGTACATTTAAAATTGCTTTTGGAAATACCAGCCGTGTTGTTGACTTGTTGGTATTATGTAGGGAGAAGTTGAGAAAAAGATATTTCGATATTAATTACTTTTGCCAGTTAGCCATACCTGACATTGGGTTCCATGCTCTTGGTCCCATCATATCAAGTCACTTTGATTACTAAACTTTCAGGGAAATAACTGTTGAGTCTCTTTGTCTCTACAGTTTTAAAAATTTCCATTTGAAAGTGAAAGGGTTTGTGTTTTGAAGATTGTTGAAATATAGACCCCCTAGAAACACTCACCATGAGGTTTTAACAGATAAGTTCGTTTTCAGTTTGTTTGGGTAAAGCTGGCAAAGAAAGAACATACATTTGTCAAATTCTACTGATGGAGGAGACAATTTGAAGTTTCTTAATCTTTGTGTTTCTTTCTCCTACATATGAGGCATATCATGGGTATGTACATGTTTTATTTAAATAAGTCATCAAATTAGAGCATTTTAATATATATTAAATTTCGAATAAAGATAAGATCCAGTCTGATTACAAGGTAAAAATTTTGATTAATCCATGTTACTTAATGTAGTCTCACATTTATTTAATCAGGACTCTTTGGAAATAATGATATCTTTACTGATTTTGTCAATGCAATTTCAGCATGCAATTTATTACTGTGTAGTAAGCTACAAAAAATTCTCTTGCTTCTCAGTAATTAATTTATTCCTTTGTTTCAGTTGACTTGGTTACTTATATAACACGATTTCAGTGGGACATGGCTAAATATCCAATCAAGCAGTCCCTGAAAAATATTTCTGAAATAATTGCCAAGGTAAGATAAAAAATGACACAGGTAGGACACATTGATTTATAGTGGCTTTATTTATTTTATAAGTATTTAGCTATGAAATACTTTCTAGGTTTTGACAAGGCAGCTTAATTATATGATTGATAAAAATAAGGTACCCTTACTCTATCTACAGCTTTACTAAAAAAAATGATAAGTATAACATTTTCATGTGTAGATTATTCAAATTGTGTAGTTTCCTTATTTAATTTATGTAGTTAAATTTTGCATCAACAATGTTTAAATAAGAAATTTTTAAATTCTGTAATTATACAAATTTTCAGAGTAACTGAGATCATGGAGAACAGGAAATTAGAGTCTATTAAAGATTTATGAGCCACATAGATGACAGTGGACACTTAAGTATGTTTATGCACAGTACTGATGCAGACATTAAACTTTGTGGGTTCTCTCATGCCTTCTGACATTGATCCTCTACCAGAAAACTGCTCATATTCATGAAGCGCATGATTTTATGTATAGTTTCAGGGAGCACATAGATTCTGAAGCCCATCTGTGAACTTACTGACTTAAAAGCTCCTTTTTTATGACAAAGCCCTCGAGCTGGAGGGAAAATGTAAAAGTCTTGCCTGAAATTATAAAGAGGCAAATAGACAACAACCTATTGTTTGTCAACATTTTTACAACCTGGCTAGGGTGAAAAGTTATGGTTTAAATTATTTTGACAGACTTTCCTTGACTTCCAATGACTATTTCTACAGTGTGCTCTATGGTTAAATGTAACTGAATAGACCATTAAGGATTTTGACTAAAATCATCATATAATTTATTGAAAATGAATAGTCTGATAATAGAAAGTGATGCTCTTACTCTGAACCTTATTTTGATCCTTATTAAGGATTTAGTCATCTTCTTCCTGATACTATAATAGACGATGAAACAGGCTCAGAGAGGTGAAGTGGCTTACCCCAGTACCACACAGCTAATAATAGTAGAGCTGAGTTGAAACAAGTTTTTCAGATGTTAAATCTGGGTGTCAGGATGGCCATGGCCAAGTGATCTAAGGACCAGACTCGGCGTGTTTAGATGTTAAATCTACGACTTTGCATTTTCTCCTAAATTGCTAGTAGTTTTAGTCATCTTTTTGAAAAATCAACTTTTGTAACATATATAAATTCAGCTACAATTCAAATTAGATTGAGAAAATATTTTGTATAATAACAGTGGAGTCGTGGACAACAGAACTCTATGTAATTTGGTTCTTTTTGGGAATTAGTCCTTCAGCCTCGTGAATTAAAGCCTTTTAATTGGTAATCTCTAAACCCAGTGGCCTAGATCCCATTTACTTGGTTTAAGAACTAATACAGTAAATAATTAAAATATATGTGGATTAAAACAGTATCTTTATAGAAAGAGACATATGTAAATTACCATGGTTATTTTTTAAAACAACTCTTTAAAGTTGTGCTTTTAAAGTGGAATATTTTTATATCAGGAATTAGTAGTTTTTTAAAGTTAATGTTTACAGTTACTTTCATTGTGCTAGTAGAGACAGATTAGGAAAATTTTGCCCTTTTTTTTTTTTAAGGGAGTGACTCAGATTGACAATGACCTGAAATCTCGAGCATCCGCATATAATAACCTGAAAGGGAATCTTCAGAACTTGGAACGAAAGAATGCGTAAGCATATCAATTATTTGTGAATATTAAGAATTAGGGAAGCGCTCTAGCATACACTGAAGGAGATGCTGTTGGGGTTTAGTAAGTTCCATCTCTTTCTGTGATCAAAATGGTATTTTTTTTGCTTCATGGAGAAAAGTTTAATAATTCAGGCTAGTCAAAACAGATGTGAGGCTGATTTATTATTATTATTTATTATACTTGTTCCATAAATAATACTTGTGAATACTTACGAGCTCAGCCATTTGATCCCTTACCATTTGATGTTTCACTGAAAAATTGTCTAAAATTAATTATTTTAAATCAAAGCATAAATTGTGTAATGTACTGCTTAAAAGAATTCTATAGACAAATCTTTTTATAATGTAGTACTCATTCTTCATCTGTTTCCCAAGTCTAGATTTTTTTACACTAGATTTTCTTAAAATCGAACACATTTGTTTTGGTTGATTGCCTCATAGCATGGCTGCTACAAGTATAGCTTTAACCTGTTGAAGTTAAGCATTTATATCCTAGAGGTACAGTTGCTTGGATACTATCCGTGGTGCAAATAAGGCAAGACATTTTCATTATGAAAAGATCAGTAGTGGGAGACTAAATGAAGACTGATTTGAAAGCCTTGATTATTGGGTTAACTAACCAAAATTGCCTGGTATCAAATGATACCCAGGGAGAGGGAAGAAAACTAGAGGTTGTGCTTAGATGATATAATTTCATAATTATGATGAAATAGACTTTAATTGATATCTAATAAATAACACTTTCTCAGTCAAGATCTGTAATCAAGAAAAGAGCTGAGTTACATTAATTAAATCAAACACAAAGAAGGACACTAGGGGCAAATTTTGATAAATGTCGACATTTCTTTTGTTGCAGGGGTGGGAAATATTCAGCTAAATTTTGATGACTTATAAAGTAAAAATGTTAACTAGACTAGTCCCTCTTTTGAGATACTTATATAGTATATGTAAATATAATTAACTTGCTATTTATATGTGTTATGGAAGCACATAGTTATCAGCCTAATGATTTTTTTCTTCTTCCTCAGAGGAAGTTTGCTAACTCGAAGTCTAGCAGAAATCGTGAAGAAGGATGACTTTGTTCTCGATTCAGAGTATCTCGTCACATTACTGGTCGTAGTTCCCAAGTATGTCCTTTTATTTCAAAGATTTTGGCTTGTTAAAATATAAGAAAATGTTAGTAGCTGATTGTAATTTGTATTTTTCCATTAAAACCTAAGCGTAAAGGGAATATCATTTGTCATTCATTTTGTCAACCAACATGTACTCATGTGGCATATACAGTAGAATTTAGTTCACAACTTGAGATATCAATTATAAATTGAGATTCCAAATCAAATTTAGCAGCTTAGAGTTGGCTCATTAAAAAATTATGTAATGCTAAATTATTTTGATTTAAAAATTTTTTCAAAAATGGAAGCTCTTTGTATTTGTGTTTTCGAAAAGTCTTTATGATTGGTTAAGATGAATTAAACCCTATAAGAAGCGAAGGTTAGAGTAGATCAAGACTTAGAATATTTTTTCTGTAAAGGGCCAGAGAGTAAATATCTTAGACTTTGCAAGCCATACGGTCTCTGCTATAACTTCTTAACTCTGCCATGTCAGCTTTGTGGTTGTGACTGAAAGCAGCCATACAATGTGTATACACACAATGTGTATACAAATGGATAGGGCTGTGTTTCAGTAATACTTTACGAAACAGGCATGGGCTGTGGGCATAGTTTGCTGGATTAGATAACCCTTTAAAATCTCCTTTGATTAGTCCTTTTGTGTTAATTAACATTTGATCATAGTTAATCTTGGTAAAATAAAACCTTTGGATAGTTGGAAGATGAAGAGGTGTGGTGTAGTGAAGTGTGTGTGTGTGTGTGTAACACTGTAATGTTTTTGGATTCTAAGGAGGATCCAGAGCAAGATGGGAGATTTGGGGATGCTTCAGAGCATCATTGCATAATATCTCCCTTTGCTGCGCCCTCCATTTTTATCTGATTAGGAAACCGAGAATATTGGGAAATGATGCTTCCTGGAAAGGGGTGGGAAAGTACCTCCATCGAATTTATGGTAGCTACAATATTACGTGACTTCTGCTTTTTTTTCCTCTTACTGCAGAATGGATTATTCTTTGCCAATGGAGAAGGGCTTAAAAATAAGGATTTGGCTGCTCCTAGAATTGTATTTTGTGTTTTAGTTATATAACTCATTCCTGTTATACTAGAACACTGATTTTTTATAATAAATTCCTGTGTATCTGTGTTTTTATAATGTATGGGAAAATAACGTTTGCCCAGATAAAAAATTTGTCTCATTCAACTTTTATTTAAAGCTTGTGTTTAAAACTAGAAGTTTTCATAGTTTTCTATACACAGTAATTGAAACATAGGACTTAGAGTACCTTACATAATTAATTAATCTCTATCCTGGCCTACAGATACTACAGTTCTTTATTTTAAATTACAAACATTATTGTCTCTTTCCCCACCCCAAAAGCCAGTGTTCTTTAGGGAAGGTTGTTGCACAATGTTCTATGGCAACATAGTTTAAGGTCACTTTATTTACTCAATACTTCCTGGTACTCTGTCCTTTTAGTAAATATATAGTTTCATCCAGCCTTTCATAATGGCTGCTGAAAAGAAATGATAGCAATTTTGGCATGGCCTTTTTTGTTCTTTTTTATTTTTTAAATGAAGTTGGCACACAATACACACATTACTGACTACTACTACTACTACTACCACACACCATTCACTCAAACCTTTAAAATTGAAAGAATTTAGGAATCTATACTCACTGCCTCCCCTTCTCAAACCGAAGTCCTAGGATGTGCCTCTTTTGCAATAGTTACTGCATCTACGAGGGTGGTGAACTGTAGTTCCTGTTTCACTCAGTGTATTTGAAATTCATTCTCAATAGGAAACTTGAGGGGTTTTTTGTTGTTGTTAGATTTGAGGTATATTTACTGTAGCCATATTTCTTGTTCGTCCCATCATTTTTTCTCTCTCTGGATATGGCAGGAGGTAGGACTTGTTTTTCTTTGCCAGTGCTTATTGTACATTTTCTACAGGTTAAACCACAACGACTGGATTAAGCAGTATGAAACACTAGCTGAAATGGTAGTTCCAAGGTCTAGCAAGTAAGTAGTAGTCTTTGTAAAACTGTTTCTTTCTTAGAATTCCTTTTATAGTTTGGATGTTGGATTAGGAAATATCTTTGCTGTCTTTCCTTTGTGGTAAATTTACAGTTTTAGAACCATCCTTTTCACCTTATAAATGAGTTATATTAACTTTAGCCATCATAATTTTAGACCTAGAGGGGACTTTGCATAGTCTGATTGACCCACTCATGTTTATAGATGTAGAAGTTTGAGGCCACAGAGGTGAAGTGGTTTGCCCAGAGTCACACATCTAATTAGTGGCAGGGCTAGAACTAGAACTGAGGTCTCTGGCGGCACTTTTTCTGCTACACTGTGATACCTTCTGAGAATTCTTTAATTAATATTTTTATATACCTATGATGTGTCTGTAATTCCTCATTTACCTTGCAAAGGAAGTATACCAAAATGGCTACTACAATACTGTATTGCTATCTAAATACTCACCATCACTTTCCAGTGAGCACAGATTCTATCTAATCTATACTCTCCTTAAAAAAAACTCTTTTATTAAACACTTTCTAATTTATGGAATAACATACATTGTCTAATTTGATATTCATAACAATTCTGTGAAGTAGTTTGGGCAGTTATTCTTGTAGATGAAAAGGTCAAAATACAAAAAACTTGAATAGTTGCGTAAGATACCTGGCTATAGAAGTGTCCAGCGGCAGAGTTAGGACTAGAACTCAGGTTTTTTAACTCCAGCCCTGTACTCTTTGACTCTATACTATGTCATTTTCTCTTATATTCTGCTATTCCATGCAAAATGTTCTTTGAAAAACTATTAAATGCAATGTATATGTGGCCCAAGGGATTCTTTTGTATGTATATACCTCAAGAGGTAGCAGCGTGATGAAAGAAAAGTATAGGAGATAGTAAGGAAGTGTTCGGTGTTAGTAAGGCCAGGCCCATGAAATATTTTCTTTTCCAGTTTCATTGTGTCATATGGGAGGTAGCTTAGTATAATGGAAAGAGTCCTGGACCCAGGGATCTGAGTTCTATTGCTGGTTCTGCTACCAACTTGCTGTGTGACCTGTGGTAAGTCTTTTAACTTCTCTGGGCCTCATTTTCTTTGTCTGTAAAGTGAGTGTGGCACCTTCCCTGTACATGTTATGAGGTTACTTTAAGGCCTCATACGATTTACAAAATATAAGGTAACATGATTATTACTGTAGCTTCACAGATCTTGAGTTTTTGAGACCTAAACCGCAGACCTATGCTCATCATGAATTTTTTTTTTTTTTGGTGGGCAGGAGAATACCTTCCATTCACACTCGCCTTTCACCTGGTAAACTGAAGACTAACGTGTCTTTTGATAGCAGTTTTCCACTGAAGCTCTTTATCCTGACAGATAACACCCCTTACACCTTTCTGCTCCGTAGGACATTAGAGCCATAGAGGTTGACTGTACGTCGAGGGGGCAGGGGAATGGGGAGAGTAAGGACCCTGTGCACACAGCATGTCCTCCCAGGTGGTACATATGTCAAGCCTGAGTTCCAGGGGCGTGGTATGTAGGCTAGTTAAGGAGGCCCTATTTACTCTGAAAGGAAGACTTTAAAAGAGATTTACTGTTTTTGAAAATCATTTCTTAATTTCAAGGAAAAAGTGTCAGGCAGTAACAATTTAGTGCAGGAAGTACCTGTCTTCCGAATGCCATTGACCTAAGCATTCCCAGCCTTTTCTCACTCAGTACAAACGTCTGTTCTACCTTTTTCTCAGTTCAAAAGACATTTGGAATCACTGACTTGAAAACCTACTGTTTAAATGTAGTTGTCAAGAACAGAGCGGTCACTCAACCAGCACTACGAAGAGGACAGTCACGTCACGTGGGGCAGACAGACTTTCGTGGGTTAGTCTGGAATTTTGTCCACTGTTTAGGAAAGGTCTCTATGACTTGATGCTGGGTTTTTTGGTTATAATAACTAACATTTTTGAGTAATTACTAAGTGGTAGTCATGATTCTACGTGCTTTATTTTTAAGTCATTTGTAAGTAGTAATACTTTGACTTATTGCTTTTTGGCACAATACTTGAGTGACTACTCTTGGGAGGAGTGAAGATGAAAGTGGAATTCCAAGGTAGAAGAAGAGATTGAAAAATACCATCTTTAAACCTGAAAGAAACAGTTGCATTTAAAAACATACACGAAACCTAGCTATTTGGAAAATACAAGACTTCTACCTAAGTCTTAGAAGATTGGATAGTTTAAAATCCTGCCATTACTGTGTGGTTACCTGCAGGGATGTGTATAAATGCCATGTCAGTGTAACGGCCAAAGAAGTGGAGGTTGGGCTGCTTGTCCTGGTTTCCTGTTTCTTTTTGTTGGAAAAACTGTTCAGAAAGAGGTGCTACTCACTGGGACTTGCAGAATTACCACTCCTTTTTGCCTGCCTCCTTGCATTTGTTAAGGTAGTCTGATTGGGTCAGACCACTGCTTAGCTCCCGCCCTTCTCTGTTGTTGGAAACAGTACCGCACACTCATTCATGCTTCAGAGAGGTTTTCGTTCAGGGAACTAAGTCCACGTGAGGCCCAGGAGCCTACCTACGAGAGCCTAGAAAAAAACACACTAGCCGTTGCGCAGAGGAAAATTTCTCTTGTGTTTCGCAACAGAGGTTGCAAAGATCACTTTTATGAAGAAAAGCAGGGAAGATGTCTTGAGCACGAAACAGGTAGGTTGATTAGGGAGCAGAGAAGATGGCGGGTCTTTCCAGTGATGTCCGTGAGAGCTGTGACTAGGTAGAAGTGTGTTTTTTCAGAGGTTTTTTAGATAGTTGCATCAGTCAGTTTTTGATCGAGGGTATGATAGGAGAAAAAGAAGGATCTGAGGTAGGAGATAGCGGAAGTGCAGTGAGGATAGGCCCAGCCTCGGGGCGTTGGAGAGAGGAATAGAGAATTAGGTTCCTAGAAGAGAAGAAGATGCTTAGCAAGGAAGCAAGGCGTCTCTGGAAACAAACCAACTGCTGGACAGTTTTGCCTGGGTCAGCCTGGCACTGGCATAGATTGAAAAGCATGGTTCTTAGAGTTTAGTTGCTTGAGTCATTGTTTCATATTGTTGATTAGAAAGAGTAAATGTACTATAGGGTTGTTGAGGCATCCTAAACAAAAACATCAAAGCACTCAGTGTCTTCAGTGTTTGAGGCAATGCAGCTGAATAGCACTGAGATGGTTTGGGAAGGGCTGCCATACCCTACTGTTCCGCCTCCTCCTTCTCTGCTGTTTCTGAATTAGTCCTTCAACATGAAAGTGAGCAAATAAACACAAAGCTTTAAGTGGACTTTGTCTTTTTTTCCAGTGTTCTCTCAGAAGACCAAGATAGTTACCTTTGTAATGTCACCTTGTTTAGGAAGGCAGTTGATGACTTCAGACACAAAGCCAGGGAAAACAAGTAAGTTTATTTTTTGTTTGTTTGTTTGTTTTAAATTTGTTAGATCACTTATACATGGTGTAGACTATTTTGGATTTTTCCCCCAAAATTTAGATTTATCGTTCGTGACTTCCAGTATAATGAAGAGGAGATGAAAGCAGATAAAGAAGAAATGAACAGGCTTTCTACTGACAAGAAAAAGCAATTTGTATGTGTTCTTAATATTTAGTATTCTCAGTGTTAAAGGAGAAGAAAAACTGGTATTGCTTTTCTTTGACTTAAAAGAAAGCAAAACTTCTCTGATTTTGCTTCTAAGGCATTTGATTTTAATTATTTTTTTCTATTAAATAATCAGAATGAACTTTCTCTAAACAAGCTTAGCTTCGTGAATAGTTATCTTAAAATGCATACCTTAAAATAATTATTCCAACTAATTCCTTATCAGAAATTAATTTTAAATACAAGTTTTGTTTAGTGCCCTGTAGAGAGGGATTATTTAAGCAATATTTTTCTCCTTTCAGTAAGAATTTTCCTTTTCTTGAGGCAAATTTTTTTAATGCCGCCATCTTTTACTGAAGTAATTTGTCGTTTAAACCATTGGGGGATTGTTACGTTTTAGGCAGAATGCGAAGCAGGGATGGAATTGGGGTAAACTTTCTTGCCATCTTCAAATGTAGGATTATTGTGAAGACCAAAAGCTTGTATGGAAGGGGAGACATGATGAGTGAAAAAGTGTTTCTTTTGTAATGCAAGAGAGGAAGTAAAGGCAAATTCCATTTGAAATTATTTCTAAGTACTTTATAAACTGTATTATCTCAGTTGAGAGGAAACTAACCCTAACCAAGTAATGTTCAGTAAGGCTAGTTGGTTTATCTACTTCTTAATTGCCATTTTCAAGAGCAAACTTAAGATGCTTTTTTTTTTCCTTTTATAGGGACCACTTGTGCGGTGGCTGAAAGTGAATTTCAGCGAAGCATTTATTGCATGGATTCATGTGAAAGCATTAAGGGTTTTTGTTGAGTCTGTTTTAAGGTAAAGTTAATTGAAAAACTTGGATCTAAAGAATTCATAGATCCCTTTATATTCGACCTCTTTATTATAGCACACAGTCCAGTAGTAGAAGATTGACTTGTAGAAACCAAAGGGCCAGTTGTGAGGAAAAGATCGTCAGTATCATACAGCTTATTACGTGTGTACTAGTTCTGTCCCTTAACACCAGGTTGAGGAAAAGAGATTCATGCTGCTCTACTCCCTGATTATTGTCTTATGTACTTATTTAAGTTAAAAGTAGATCATAAAATATTAGCTTATGTTTAAAAGAAAAGATCTTTCAAATATTTATATGTAGTTTGGTATACAGTATACTAACGACTTATTTGAAACCATTTTTTCATTTAATCTAAAATATTTATTATTTTGGCATACTTAAAATCTGAATTATCTTATGACCCTCTGTACATGTTGTTAATATTAGAAATTGTTAAAAATACTCATGCAGCTATGCTTACTATTTTTACATTACTTTGAATTTCAAAGTAGATGTGGGTAATTTCGTGTTGTTTATCTTGAAAGCATTCACTAAGTTTACATACTATGACTATTTACTGAGGGTATTCATAGATTACCTTAAAAATTAAAGTAATTCCTAATAGACAGTCGGCTCTCATTTTAAAGAAAAATACCTTGTGGACAGTGAGGATCAGAGAAGGTTTGAGTTTCTGTGTATATTAGCTGAACTCGTAAAGGTGGTCGTTAAAATGAGATACCATCTTCCCATTAGCTATGATTAAAGAAGAGTATGAGAATGTTTGCTTTAAAAAGAAAGTGTCTTTATGCGTTTGCTTGTGTTACATACTATATTTTTGCTTCCTTATAAGGTATGGCTTACCAGTGAACTTCCAAGCAATGCTACTTCAGCCCAATAAGAAAACAATGAAGAAACTGAGAGAAGTATTATATGAATTGTATAAACATCTAGACAGCAGTGCAGCTGCTATTATTGATGTAAGTATTTATTAGAGAGTCTTATAGAAAAGAAACACCTGAATTTCAGAAAAAATTATTGTAAAAGGAAAGACAGAAAAAGGATAGTGAATATCGTGATACCAATCTCTTTAATTTTGAGATTCTCAATTTGTTAGGTAAACATAACAAGTAATTTATCTGTTTACCCTGTCTTACACTAGTTAGAAGTGTGCTTTGCTTTATGGGATTTCTAAAAACCAGTCATCTTGCTAGAGATCAGATGTTTGTAGTTGCAGAAATACAGGATCAACCAGTGATAACTAGTTGTTTACAAAAATCATAAATTTCAGAGAAGAAGAAAAGTAGTTATTTTAATTTTTTTTTAAAGAAATAATAGAGTTAATAGATGAGCATTTTAACCCATTTTCTGTTTAGGAAAAAAAAGGGCAGCTCGCTGCCAGCGTTAACTTAATTTTACATAAACATACTCTTTGAGGCTGAAGCAGACCTGACTGGTTTTCGGTGTAAAAATAAAATTAAAAAACTGTTTTTGGAGTTATTTCTAAACAGAACTTGTCTCTAATCCTAATGTAACAGAAATGTATACGTAAATCAGATTCATCAAATGAATCTTCAGCTAACAACTGTTCGAGACCAATGTTAACATCACGTGTAGGAATGCTACGTTTTCTAGGATTTGTTTTCAGCGATCGAGAATTAGTATATTTTATAAATGGAAATACTACTACTAACAACAAAATGCTGTAAATAGAATGATGTCATTTTTTTCTAAAGCCTATTGATATACTATGAGAAAACAGTAATAAAAGTGAGATATTTTGTGGCAAACTTTGGGGATAAAGATAGGACTGTAATTCGCGGGTTATCTCAGGGTAGATGCCGCATCCACAGGCACCACCAGTGAGTATTCTCAGGGCAAACAGGCTATTTTTCTAAAATATGGTATGTGTTTATATCTTTTAAACAGAAAATATAAACAAAGTGCATGTAGTTTTTTCTTTTAGCTGTTTACAATTGTAGTGGTCTTTTATATTTTTGATTTCAAATATCTTGATTTTTTTCCTCATTAGGTTGGTAGTATCTCAAACGTGCATTAGAACCCATAAAAAATCAGGGTGTTTTTTTTTTTTTAAATAAAAGAAATGACTTTCTGCACTTTCATGGAATTGTCGATAAAATATGAGGTCTAAATATTTGATACATAATTTCCTACCAGTAAATTCTTATCACATGCATACATAATACATATCTTTAAAACCACACTTGGTTTATTTTAATCCAACATTTTATCAGTCTTATATCCCATAAACTCAATACCTCACGCCTGAGATTAAAAAATAATTTCTTGCAGCGTACATAGGAAAGGATCATAGGGCCATTGTTAAACACAGGCTTCAGAGTCGGAGCATGCTTGAAGCTGGCCTTCCTCCTCGCTGTCTGTGTTTCTGAGGGCAAGTCAGCCTTTCCGAGATTGTTGCCTCATTTGCAGAATGGAGATGATAATGCCTAACTCAAGTGAAATTAGCATAAATGCTTAAACTTAGTGAAGAGTGGGTGTTTAGTAGAAGGGAAATGGCAATACTTTACTTCTTTGTTTGCTTTCTGTATCTACATAATTGAGTAATTTGTCTGATTTTTCATAGGCACCTATGGATATTCCAGGCTTAAACCTGAGTCAACAGGAATACTACCCGTATGTGTACTACAAGATTGATTGCAACTTGCTGGAATTCAAGTAAAAATGAGCTCCTCCCAGACAATCCTGTCCTTGTGTTGGTATATGCTAACAAATAGGCTACAGTATGACAGTACTTTTAATTCTCTATTATCCTTTGCTTGCTTCTCACCCCTTTTCCTAGGTGAATTCTCCCATTGTGGTCCATTTCTAAACTTTTTGTTTTTAAAGGAAAATCTGTGTCTTATTTCTTTTTATTGATCAGGTCTGTAAATGTGTACTAAAAAAATCAGAGTCTATTTATAAACAATAGTTTATTTAAAGAGGTCTTTCCTCATCGATATTGTGGTATGCATAATTCTTTTTGTTACTATTGTGCACAAAAGCCTTGTTTACAAGGGAATGGTGTAAACATTTATACCATTTTGGTCACTGTATTTAGTAGACATAACTGTTTAATAGTTACTGAATCGTGATGTAAAGAAATGTGACAATATTCAGGTATGTCTTTTCTGAATGTTTCAAATTACAATCTATGAGCACTGTTGACACCCACAGGAGAGAATAAAATTACCTGTGCAAAGACGAGTTGTGGTGTGTGTAACTTCAGAAGATTACAGCTTGAGAGTTTAAAAAGTGGTATCGTAGCTAACTTGCTATGTTACTTCCAGGGTTTTGTCACATACTGGGGTGTGACCATTTGGGTCAGAGCACAAATTTGAAGATTACTTTTCAACATGTGATGAGAGTATTTACATTTGGACACTAAACTTTTCGTTTTCATAATTAGGAAGTAGGACCAATTTTGAATAAAGTATAGCAAAACTATGCAGCTTTTAGTCTTGTTTTGTCTAAATCTTTATTTTAAATGTTTTTTTTAAGATCTATAATTATAAAAACCTTCATTTTGACATTTATGCCGTTAGAGGCATTTCTAGCTTAAAAATCTCTGAAGTGAATGACTTAGTTTAGCATCCTGCAAGAGCTTTTAAAAGAAGCAGTGCTACCCTTTCAATGCACTAACAGGCTTGTAAATGGGAGAAAAGTTTACATTTTATTTTAAGGTCATTTAAAAAATATTCTTTTTTCTCTAGAAAATTAGTCTCCAAGATTCTTTTTATTTCAGAAATTTATACTGAAGTTAAAGTAATTAACTTCAAGCAAATATAGACTTCTGCAAAGAAAAACATGAAGGATGATGCCTGTCCCTGCCCCCCAGCCCAGTTGCTTCTTCCCGAGGAAGTTTATGTATTCTTCCAAACCTGTTTCTATAACTCTATATCTCCTCTGCCCACACACACACAGAGTTTATTTTTAAATAAAGATTATACTGCACATATGCTGTCACTTCCTTTTTTGCTTACTAGAATATCCAAGCTACCTTACGTAGTAGAATGTCTAGAGCTACCTCATTCTTTTAACCAGCTTCATGGTTCTGTCATGTGTTTGTGCCAAATTATAGTTGACTAGATGGATATTCAGGTTTTTAGTTTTGCTCTTGCAAACACTGCTTTAGTAAACATCCTTGCATAAATATCTTTGTTTCTTTATATTCGTATTTCTGTAGGAAAGATCCTGGAAGTGGGATTCATAGGTCACAGGGTGTGTATGTTTGAAATTTTGACACATACTGCCAAGTTTTCTATCAATTCAGGACATATTTGGAATGTGGATTTCATTTTTCAATTTTTCTTTGGCTGAGAGGAAGCTGAAAAGTTTTGGTTCTGATGTCAGCAAATTCTAATTCTGTCTTTTGTGATTTTTGAGTCCTAGTATCTATAAAATAGTAATCTCTCTATCATGGGTTTTTGATGATGTATTTTGATGATTACAGTAAAAGCTTTGTAGGTCTACATGATGATGTTAAGGTGTTATTTTTAGACTTTAATATTGTTCTGATACCAGTGGATCAGAATTGTGTCAAGTTTAAAATCCCGGCATACGTTTGGAACTATGAGACTTCCACAATAATTTTTCTCAGGGATGCAGTACAGCAGAGTGGCTGAGAGTGTAGCTCTGGGACCAGACCTCAGCTCTGCTACTGAACAGCTCTGTGATCTCCACACCCAGGCCCTCCTTTGTGGAGTAGGGGTAACTAGAGTGCTCACTGCATTGGGCTGTTGTGCTGAGTAAACAAGATGCACGTGCACATAAAGTACTTAGAAAGGTACCTGGTAAGTCCTTCATACACCTACTTACAATCCTGGAGGAGGACCTGTAGCTGCTTTTTCACGTGTGTTTAATCTGGGAATTTCATGGTATGTGTCATTGTGGAGCCTGAAGGTTAGAAAGATGTAATTGTGTGTGCGCGTTGGGAAGGCAGTGGGCAGGATGAATACTGGAGTTTGTGTCTGTAACATATAACATTAAAGCAATTTGAATGTCTCTGAGCTTAAGTATGGGATTATTTATATTGTTCATGGCAGCTCTCATTCCTGGGAAGGGACTGTTCCATTGCTTTTCTTGCTCTGTCTGCCGAGGAATCTACTTGTTCTCCTCTAGGATAGAGCTCACATAACTTTGAGATTCATTAAACATCTATTGAATGTCTGTTAGAGACCATTCTTCCAGTGCTCACACATTATCTCATCTTTTCCCATGTTGCTCAAGCTAGAAAGACTGATGGCCCCCATTCTGCTTATGCAGAGGCTTAGGGTCAAAGAAGTTACATGATATCAATGTTAAAATTGACAAATTTTGAGTAGGAATCAATGCAAACATGAGTTCCAACTGCTGGGCTTTTTCCTTCATACCATGCCTCCTGCCCTCCTCTAGGTACTTAACTATGAGTGAGCCATCCCTAATCTGACAGCCATTGAGATGTTCTCTGTATTTATGAGCTTGTTTCTGTTGTTTGTTTATCCTGTTCTCCAGATCCCACATGTGACATTTGCCTTTCTCTGTGTCTGACTTACTCCTCTCAGCACAGTACCCTCTAGGTCCATCTATTTTTGTAGATGGCAAGATTTCATTCTTTTTATGGCTGAGTAATATTCCATTGTGTGTGTGTGTATGTATGTATATGTGTGTATGTATGTATATGTGTATACACACACACACACACACACACACACACACACCCCTCTTCTTTATCCATTCATTCATTGATGGACACCCAGGTTGCCTTCATATCTTGGCTATGGTAAATAATGCTGCAGTGAACATATAGATTAACATGTCCCTTCGAAATAGTGTTTTGGGTTTCTTCAGATAAATACTCAGAAGTGGGATAACTGGGTTCTTCTTTGTCTCTTGTTGTAGCCTTTGTTTTAAAGTCTATTTTGTCTGGTATAAATATTGCTACCCCAGCTTTTGTTCATTTGTTTCCATTTTCATGCAACATCTTTCTTCATCCCTTTACTTTCAGTCTGTGTGTGTCTTTCAGTCTGAAGTGTCTCTTGTAAGCAGCATATGTGAGGGTCGTATTTTCTTATCCATTCAGCCACTTTATCTGTAATTGGAGCATTTAATCCATTTACATTTAAATTAATTGTTGCTAGATATGTAGTTATTGCCATTTTATTATTTATATTTTTATCTCTTTGACTTTTTCTTTTTAGAGAAGTCCCTCTAACATTTCCTGTAGTACTGGCTTGGTGATGATGGACTCCTTTAGCTTTTCCTGGTCTGGGAAGCTCTTTATCTGTCAGTTCAATTCTAAACGTTACCTTTGCTGGGTAGAATGATCTTGGTTGTAGGTCCTTGCTTTTCATTGTTTTGAATATTTCTTGCCAATCCCTTCTGTCTTGCAAGATTCTGTTGATAAATCAGCCGACAGTCTCACGGGAGCTCCTTTGTAGGTAACTAACTGCTTTTCTCTTGCTGCTTTTAAGATTGTTTCTTTGTCTTTAATCTTTGGCATTTTAATTATGGCGTGTCTTAGTGTTGGCTTCTCTGGGTTCATCTTATTTAGGACTCTCCGCACTCCCTGGATTTGTATATCTATTCCCTTCACCAGGCTAGCGGAGTTTTCAGTCATTATCTCTTGAAATAAGTTTTCAATTTCTTGCTCTCTTCTCCTTCTGGTACCTTTATGATGTGAATGTTGATATGTTCACTGTTGTCCCAGGGACCCCTTACATTATTATTTTTTTTTTTTTGTATTTTTTTTCTTATTGCTGTTCTTATTGGGTATGTTCTACTTTATCTTCTAAATCACTGATTCAGTCCCTTCATTTAATCTACTGTTGATTCCTCCTAGTGCATTCTTCATTTCAATTATTGTATTTATTTCTGACTGATTACTTTTTTATGCTTTTTATCTCCACTTTTATGTTTTCTATCTCTTTGTTAAAGTTCTAAGTTTATCTACTCTTTAAGTTCATCAAGCATCCTTATAACCAGTGTCTTGAACTCTGCATCTGGTAGATTGCTTGTCTACATTTTGTTTAGTTCTTTTTCTGGGGCTTTGTTCCATCCTTTCATTTGGGGGCGTTTCTTTGTCTTCCCATTGTGACTGCCTACTTGTGTTTGTTTCCTTGTATTAGGTAGGGCTGCTCTGTCTTCCAGCCTTAGTAGAGTGGCCTTATGTAGTAGTTGTCCTGTGGGTCCCAGTAGCACAGTCTTCCCTGGTCACCTGAGCTGGGTGCTCCAGGTAAGTCCCTTGATGGATTGTGTGCCCTCCTGTTGTAGTTGAGCCTTGGTTGCTGTTTGCATGTCAGTGGGAGGGTTGACCCTCAGGCTGATTGGTTGTGATGACTTGCTGTTACCAGTGGAGGAGCTGTTGTGCAGGGGCTGACACTACGGAACAGAATTTACTTTAGCAGGGCTCTGGTGCTTGCCTTTGGCTGTATCATCCTCAGATGTGATTACCCCTGGGTGATGCTCCAGCTCAGACTGAAACTGAGCACTGGACGTGCAAGCTGGGGCCTCCTGGGAGGGTCCCTGCTGCAGGCCAAGTTAAGCTGCAGCCTGTGCCCTGCCTGGGGCCACCTGGCATGAGCCACCAAGCAATTCACAGATGGCTGCCACCTATGTCTAGATTTGGACGTGCCTTGAGAAGCCAAGCCACAAACCAAGGCCAGCTGCTACTAGTTCTGGGTTTGGGGCTGCTCAGCAAGAGGTATGGGGCACACCAAGGCCAGATGCTGCTTGTTTAGGTTTTGTGAACCTTTGAGAGATTTTAGGAAAGTCCTCAGCATGAGCCAAGGTGGGTTGTTTGTGTGGAAAATCCACTGGAAGCAGCTTGGGTGGAGCAGTGTCTCGGAATCACCAGGGCAGGATGAGCTGTGTTAACCCAGATGATGGAAGCTCAGATGTGGGGACACCTGGGTCTGCATACTGGGAGGGGTTGGGCTCAACAAAGACATAATGCCCTCTTCCAGCCCTTCTGTCTGGGAGAAAGCTGCCCCTCTAGCCCTCGCCCTGAAGCCATACAGCTCTGTTTCTTCCCATATGTCCCTGACGCCTTTCAAGCTGCTGCTCCAGAGTTCAGAATGAGTGAGTCTGTTAGCAAATTAGTTCCCATGTGGGCCCCTTAAGAGAAATGTCTGTGACTTCCTCAGCTCTCCATCTCACTCTGCCATAATCTTTGCTTTTTTTTCACAGGCAGAGGTTGTAGGGAATTCTCTTCCTGATACTGGAACCCTAGACTTGGGAGCCCGACATGGGGCTGAGAATTTCTCTTGTTTCTCAACCAACACATCTGGGTGTGGGACCAGCCCGTTTTGTGTCTCCGTCCCTCCTACTAGTCTCAAGGTGGCCTCTTCTGTTGCCTCTTCTGTTAGGTCTTCTGTTTAGCTAGATGTGGCGACTCCCAATGAGTTTAGTTGTAATATGTTATTTTGATCTGCTCGTGAGAAGAGGCAAGCACAGTGTTTACCTAGTTCGCCATCTTGACCCAAAGCCTCAGCTGCCTTTTTTTAAAGTCAAAATAACATATGCACAAGATTAAAAACCATATACTCAAATATTATAGAATAGCTTATAATGAAAACCTTGCCTTTAGAAAAATTTTTCTGTTAACATCAGTAAGAAATGATTTGTCCTAGAACGTCTATAACAGTAGTCTTATGTTCTAGAGTAAATGTATTGACAACTTTCTTAATTGGCTTCTTGTCTCTGAATTGAAGTTTACCCATTTCAATAATGTAAACTTACGGTTCTTATTTTTATAGCATAGATAGTTTTAGATTAATATATGAATGCAATTCTGGCTTTAAAAAAATATGACATATCCGAACCATTTTATTCACCAGTGGATTTATCCTTAGAACTATTTTTGGATCTGAGCCCCATGACTTAGGTGAAAAAAAAAAGGAAGAGAATAAAACTGTGGAAGTGATTAGTACAAGAATACCTCCTAGGATTGTTTAGCTAGAAAATAATACGAAACTGAGGAGCAACAAGACAACATCCTTCTTGACCAGGAGTACTCAAATAATGCAGGAAGAAAAAAGTTTTAAAAAGGAGCAGAAGGTAGTAAACACAAACGGGACATTTCCTGACAGTTGCTCAGTACTGAAATTGATTATATCCACAGTGGTTCTTACTTGGGGAATTGAATAAAAATGTAGATTCATTGCCAAACTCCACAGAGATGAGGTTTATAGTCTTAAGTGGATCTGAGAAATCTACATTGTTAACAACTACCCAGGCGATTCAGATGCTAGTGGTCAACTAGTTACAATCTGAGAGTGCCTTTTAAAGATTCTTCTTCCGAACCCCCCAGATAGAGTCGTTGACTTATGATTCATGAGCATCTTGAGGTGTCATTCAAATGATTCTTCTCTATTTCACACAGACCACACTTAATAGGATCATTATGGATAAATCAGTTTTTCCTACCCTGTCAACTGAAGAAGCATTCTGTATCATTCATTAATCAATAGAACCAGAAAGTTCTGCTTCAGCAGAAACTAATTGGTGTAGGTGCCCATACCTTTGCAAAGCCATAGAATATCAAATTGAAATTTGCAAAAACTCTAAAATGATCAAGGTCACAGTTTTACCTTTTAATTCAAAACCCACTTTGGGCATGATTTATCACTGCTTGTAATGTTGAAAAGAACAACCAAGACACAGACCTTTAAAAAATGGTTTGAGGAAACAAAAAAGATCTTAAATAATGAAAAAAGAAGTTGGGTGCAGCAAAGATTGTTGGTGTTAGACCGAAAAAGGAATTAACTGTATGTACAACACTACTTGAACTTGAAAGTAATTGTTTTAACTAGAGGAAGAACGAAAATAATCCAGACTATCAAATCCAAAGAACAGCTTTCATGTATTTCACCATTTCCTAAGTATGTGGATGACTATTGGATAGTTCTGTGAGAAATAATCTTTAATTTATTTTTTTCACCAATATAACTTGCCAAGTTTCATATTTAATTATCTAGGTACACATTAGGGTTGATTTTCAGAGTAATTACAGGTCAGCACAGGTTTTAATGTGTTACTGGAAGCATAAAGTAACTTGTTCTTTGAAATAAAAATTGTGACTACCATACACCGGTACTATATTGTGCCACAAGAGGGCACTCTGGTGCCATCGAAAAGCGAACAGGTTTCTTCCCCTTCACTCCCCATCATGGTTAGTTATGAAACATACAAACAGCCAGTCAATTTAGGGAAACCCATTCTGATTTGGAATGTTTCATTACAAGTGTCTATTAATATGAAGCTCTTGGAAAACGTTAGACAACTCACTTCATGATTAAACCAACGTGTGTGTGTATGTGTGCACAAGTGTGTGTGTAGAACTCAAACACCTTTCAGGCGACTGGTGCAAGCCATTGACAAAGTTTTAGTCAAAGATAAAATGAAAACAGTAAGGATATCTGTATATATATGCATATGTGTCTGTCTGTGTGTTTGTGTACGTATATAAGCACTTATTTATCAAATAGTCATTGAGCACATACTATGACTCAGGCATTGTTTTCGGCACTGGCGATATGATGCTGAGCAGTAAAAAGCACAGTATCTGCCTTGATGGGCTTTATAACCTACAAATCCAGTGGTAGCCTAACTTGACAAAATATAAACTTGGGAACACCAAATTAGAAAAAGTGTTTTATTGATCTGTGAAATCCAGTCTAAAAACATATTTACAGATATCTGTCCAGAAAGGTCAACCTATGATATAAGTTAGTACAGAATAGACCCATATTTTTTTTTCAAATCTGACTACACAGTTGGTCTGGTTCAGCACTGTCCAAAGATTTTTCTATGATAGTGGACATCGTGTATCTACATCACCCAGTGTGGTAGTTTCTGCCACATGTGATCACTTGAAATGTGGATGGTCTGACTAAGGAACTGCATTAGAAATCTTATTTAACTTTAATATAAATAGCTACATGTGGCTAGTGGCTACTGTGTTGGACAGTGTAGGTCTAGCTGGCCATTTTGTCCTTGAGTTTCCAATATGCCCATATCCTCTGGCTTTTTTGTTTTTATTCCTATTACTGGAAAAGCCAGTCTAGCTTCTGTTCACTTTGATTACCATGTTTAATTCCCCCACAAGTCTGAGAAACAAGGAGAGGAAAGGATTGCTCTCTGAATCATCACTGACACGCCTCAGATTGCTATATAGACAGCTTTCCCTTTGATCACAAAAGACAAGTACACACACTTTGTGCCTTTATGTGCATGAGAGTAAACCGGTTGCAATATTGAAAGACCAAAAGCTGTTTCTAATGGGAAATATTGAATCAGCAAGATTGAAAACACAGCTGTGTGGTGCCAATGGGAATATAATTTCCGCTGTCAATCAGTGCTCAGCACTCATTGTGTTCAGGGCATTCAGTATGTCAGGCTCTGCAGGGAGGCAGCAAGGAGACACTCCACACATGTTTTTGAATGACATTATTTGGTTCTATTATCTCTATTAGGAATTTAAGAGCTTCATAAGTTAGTGAACCTGTGCAGGTCTCTAGCAAGAAGTCTAGCAACTTATGGGGAGCCCTTGGAAAGAGGCAAATTGTATGCAAGAGGGATAGCACCCTGTCTACAGGTTGTTTTCATCAGTGGTGTATTGCATGGCTCTTACCTCCTCCTTGAGCCCAGTAGCACCCTCTGCAGGACAGCTGGCCCCGGGGTGGGGGGTGGGGAAGGAGTACGGCCAATGGCCAAGCCCCGTCCTTTAGCCTGTGCACGCGCCTCTGCTCTTTGTTCATCATCTGTCTCACCCTTTGCATCCAGGCCCTCAAGCATTCTGAAGGGCCCTCCTCCCCACCCTCCACCCCCAGCTCTCCTTGTCCCAATCTATCGACAGTCTCCCAAATGGCCTCTTGTCCCCAGCTCTGTGCTCTACCTGAGCATGACCTTGGGCAACTGACATCCTAGGTTCTTAACCCATTTCTTCATTTGTAGAAGAGAGGTAATTATGGAAACACCATAGGATTAGATTGAACCTTATGGTACACATGGATTTTTAGCAAAGCAGTTGGCACAAGGAAGATTCCAACATATTAACTGCTATTTTTGTTGTTAGTTTTATCCTTTTAAAGATTGAATTTTGTTTCTTTTTTGCTTCTTGTCTTCTATATCTTATGTGAAATTAGTTTCCCTTTAACTGCATCTGTTTAGAAGGCAAAATCCCCCATTAAAAACCCACTGGGATCACATGACTGGTAATTTCACTTCAAAGTATATACCCAAGAGAATTGAAAATATACATCAAATAAAATGTGTACATGAAGGTTCATAGGAGTATTAATAATAGCCCCAAAGTGGAAACAACCCAGCTGTCCATCAACTTATGATAAATGAATAGATAAACAAAGTATGGTATAGAATATTATATAGAATGGAATATTATTCAGCCATCAAAAGGAATGAAGTACCAATCCATGCCATAACATGGACGAACCTTGAAAACAATAGTCTAAGTGAAAGAAGCCAGACACAAAGGGTCACGCATTGTACGATTCCGTGTATATGAAATGTTAGGAGTAGGCAAATCCAAAGATACAGAAGATTAGTGGTCGGCAGGGACCAGGGAGAGGGAGAGGGGTTTGAGAGTGACTGCTAATGGATACAGAGTTTCTTTTTAGGGTGATAAAAATGTTCTGGGATTAGATAATGGTGATGGCTTCACTGTAGTTTTAAAAAATTAATGCGAATTCCCTTTTGAGAAAGATAAGGAGTTTTGTACTTTAGGGTTTTACTCTTGCCATTTATGGTCTCTTTTTCTGTCATTTTCTCTTTATCTTTTGTGTTTTCCTCTGTTCCACTCATCATCCCAGTTAGACTCAGCTGCAGCCATCATGAAACCTCACCTCCACTTCTGGGGCTAAGTCACACATGTCACTGCTTGTCACGTCAACAGCACTCATTCCCAGCATTCTCTGAGGAAAAGATAAATTGTCTGAGACTTTACTGGTCTGGTGATATCTTTCCGTTATTTTAGTATTTATGTCACTGACAACTTATCTAGGTAAAAGTATCCTTAGTTCATTCACTCAACCATTTACAAGTTCATACAAGGCATACAAGTTCCTTGAGGGCAGAATCCTCGCTCACTCAGCAAATGTTTGTCAGTTGCTGAATACCTGGGCGTTGGGGCAAGGGCAGTTAAATGAGGGGAAAAGACCTTGTCAGCTGGAGCTTACCTGCTAGTGGTTGAGGCAGTAAACACATAATAAATAAGACCTTTCTCCTCTGAACTTGTGAGGTGATAGAGTGTGAACTGGGCTGGGAAGGGGTGAAACGAGCTACTTTAGACAGGGTGGTGAGTTGCCCTGGAAGATGCCAGCCATGTGAAGAACTTGGGGAAGAATATCCTTGGCTGAAGAAAAAGCAGATGCGAAGACCTCAAGAGAGATCTAGCTCAGAAATTTGTGTCACAGACGTCAGCATGGCAGTAGCCTAGTGAGTAAGGGGGTGTAGAAAATGCAACCAATGCAAGTGAGGTAGAGTCTTACAGGAACCATGATAGGGTCTAATTTACACTTGTCAAGGATCACACCAGTAGTAGTCTTACTCGTGGGTTTGTAACCCCAATTTCTTATATTGTATTTGGCACATTGATAGTAGGTACTGAGTTCACTCAATGTATGGATTTATCGAGTATTTACTATGCCAAGAAGTGTGCCAGACTCTGCACCTGAAAGCCCTCCACCTTTTCCCTCTTTGAAGAGTGTTTTGCAAACATATTTAACACTCTCCTGCAAATGCCCCGGAAGATCCAGGCACAGCATTTTGTAATTTGTATACTTTATTATTGGTTTCTTTTGCAGCTGCTCCAATTTCTTCAAAATCATCGTCATTGTGTGTTTATAAAACTAGTTGGCATTTTAAATCATATTTGATACATAAACAGCTAACTGCAGCCCTGTGCTAGTCACACAGTAGGCCTTTGGTAATAGCCACCGTATGACATCAGGGGTTTTTGAGGATAGGGGACACTCTGGTTTCCTTCTCATTTTTCCAATTTGCCTGTATTTCTCACTTACTAGTCCTTAGAGGGGGCAGTTGACTTTGTGCTTCAAACTATTAGAACATTTTGCCAGGAGATGAGAGGCTATGATCTCTGCTCTATAAGAAGGGTAAATCTATCATATAAATTGTTGCTGATCTAACTTCTTTGTTGCCTATGCCTCTAAAGTCATTAAGGTATTCATTTATCTCAGCTAAAATGGATCCCCAACATTCTTCCAGGGGAAATATTCCAGCCTTGGAGAAACATGAACATTGGGCTAAATGAAATGTTTGCTTGAGAAGCAATAGTGTTGAGTTCTGGAATTGGGCCTGTGTAGTTAAGTACTTATGTTGAAAGGAAGTGTCAAATTTTCCATAGTCATAGCTTCCCAGATTTTAGTTGGCTGCTTGCCCTTGCATCAGAATTTCTTTTCTAAAATAAATGATTTGGAAGACTCTTATCTTTACACCCAGGCACACAGCTTCAGTTCCTCCTACTTGGGAAAGTTAACTGTCCAGCTATAACACGGTACACAGTGTTGTCCTGGTTTAATTGGCCTCTGAAAACTCATTAAATCCTGCATTAAAATTGTAAGGCAACAGTGACATTTATTAGACTCTTCTTTTTTTCTTTTCCTTCTTCAATGCCACTGTTTATTCATTTATTTTACTTGCCTTTTTTCTTTCCTAGTTCTCTCCACCCCCATTCTTTGCTCCTTAATTTTGTACAGTCAAAAAAATTTTTTCACATTCTGGTTCTCTTTTGACTATTTCACCTAGGTAATTCTTCTGTTTATTCCTTTTTTTTTTTTTTCCTTCCTTCATTTCAGAATCTCTTTCCAATGAACCTGCTATTTTTCCTTTAAGGGTTGCAGTTTAAAAGAAAGCCTACTTGCCTGAAACTTCATGTTGCTGAGCAGCCATTTCAAATCTTGTCTGAAGTTCAAGGGAAGAATGATAAAATCATGCAATTAGGCAGAGTTCTCCAGAAGAATAGACCAATAGGATATGTATGTATATATATGATTTTGATAATGAGTGGGCTCACGGGATTATGAAGGCTGGGAAGTCCAAAATCTCCAGAGCCAATGTCCCAGTTCAAGTTCAAAGGCCAGAAGCTGCTGTAGAACCAGGCTGAGCTGATGTCCCGGATCGAAGGCCATCAGGTAGAGAATTCTCTCTTGCTTGTGGGGGGTCAGCTTTTGGTTCTAGTCAGGCTTTCGACTGATTAGATGAGGCCCACCTACATTAAGGAGGGCAATCTGCTTACTCAAATTCACCTATTCCAAAAACAACCTCACAGAAATACCCAAAATAATGTTTGACAAAACATCTGAGCACCCCATGGCCCAGTCAAATTGACACATCAAATTAACCCATCACAGGAAGCTCTTGTTTACTTAGGTGCCACCCAACTCTGGTCTTAGGGTTATTGTTGTTTGCTATATACAAAAGCTGAACCAAAAGAAAAAACTGAAATCACAGTTCATAGAGCTGTGAGATTACCCATTTACCATGTTTTGTATGTGCTTTTTTTTTACTTGTCTCTGGTCAACTGTCTCCCATTCCCAAAAGGAATTGTTTTGAATCTCCCCATTTCTCACAGGCCCTTCCCAACTCCTGCCCCTTTGCTCTCTGCTTCAGATCTGGCTTCTTCTTTCACAGATGGGAGAAACAGACTCATAGAGGTTAGTTACTTTGCCTGAGGTCACACAACTATTGAATGGTCAAACTGGGATTTAACTGGAAGCAATTGGACTTACTCCTGGGAGCCGACTGGGTTTTTATGCCACCTGCTATATGCCCTTGGTTTCTAACACCTCCAGACTTCTCTATGCCTCTGTCCTCCCCATTTCTGGAAAAGTATGTCTTGCTCCAACCAGCATTTCCCTGCCCCTCCACATCTCTAACTGTCCAGTGCCCACCCCTTGGTGCACAGGCTTCTAGCACTTTTTTCACTCCTCTTTCTGGTTTATTTTCTCCTCTTTCTGGTTTATTTTTCCTCTTTATATTTGTATTAGATAAGCATAACTGTTCTTTCATCATAAAATTCTCCCTTGGCCTCCGTCCCTCTAGTACTGCTGATACTTCCTGTTGCTTTTACTCCCCATTCTTCATTCTTTTTAACTTCAAGAAGCCCTTAGCCTGCTGAAAGCCACTTTCAGCCCATCCATTAAAATTGGTCTTGGTAAAGTCATTGAAAGCATCCTGTTTAATCAAATGTAGTGGTTGTTGTGTTTGACTCCATAGAGTTTATTACTTTTTATCACTTTCCCCCCAGAAACTCTCATTCTTCTCTTTTCTTGTACTGTTTTCCTCCATTTTTTTTTTTTTTTCTGACCAGTTCTTCCACCAGTATTTCTCACACTTGATTGCATATCAGAATCACCTGGAGGGCTTGTTAAACCACAGGTTGTTGGCCCCACCCTGAAGCTTCTAATTCAGCAGGTCTAGGGAGGGGCCCACAGATCCACCAGTCTAATCAGATTGCGGTGAGGCTCATGAAGCCCAGGTAATGCTGCCGCTGCTGCTCCAGTGATTACACTTTGATACTGACATGGCTGTTTTTTCAGAATGTTCTCTTACTGTGAGCTCTCCGTGTCATCCTATCTCATGCATTCTGTCTCTCGTCCCCACATCTCTCCAGTCTTGCAGGTAGATGTCCTTTTGAGGTTATCTTCAGCATTTCTCAGAAGGGGAACTTTAGGCATTTGGGATGTGACAGTTTTCTGTTGAGCAGACTGTCTCCGTCCCTTGAAGGATGTTTTGTCCTGCCCACTCTGCCTCCCTGTGCTCTCAGCTCCCACTGTGTGATGTGTGTGCCTCTCTTCTGGTGTGTGTGTTGTCCTCAGCTGATTTCAGGTTTCTCCTTCACTTGCTGGGTGTGACATGGTAGAAAGAGCACACCTGGGAATACACACACCTTGGGCTGCATTCTGACTCACCTACTTCAGAGGAATGTGACATTGTTGGCACAGAGCCCCTTTGTTTATGAGTAGCGTGTGGTGGTCCTATCTGCCTCACCAGGTCAGAGAAGATCACATCTTTAAGGCACTTGCTACAATTCCCAGTAGGTTTGGCAAAACAATGTAGAGGGCTTTCCACTTTCCTTAGACCTTCCCCTTTGAGTCACAACCCAGGGCCATAACTGTAGTACTAGTTTTCTATTGCTGCCATAACCAATCACCACAAACTCAGTGGCTTTGACAATGCACATTCATCATCTTACAATATGGTAGGTCAGAAGTCCGGTACAGGTCTCATCCAGTAAAATCCAGATGTTAGCAGGGGTGCATTCCCTCGGGAGGCACTAGGGGATGATCTATTTTCTTGCTCATTTGAGTTTTTGGTAGAATTAAGTTCCATGAGATTGTAAGACTGAGGCCCGTTTCCTTGCTGGCTGTTGGCTGGGGTCCCCTCTTAGCAAATAGCAGTCTCTCTCTGGTCTTTACACATGGCTTCCTGGAGCTTAAACCCAGCAACGGGACATCAGATCTGTCACACTCTGCCACCTCCGATCCACCCTTCTGCCTCCCTCCGCCCTTTATAAGGACACTTGTGATTACATCAGGTCCACCCAGATAATCAAGAATACTCTCTCCATCTCAAGGCCCATAACCTTATTCACATCTGTAAAGTCTCTTTTGTAATGTAGAGTAACATATTCACAGGCTCCAGGGACAATGGTGTGGGCATTTTTGAAGGGCCCTTATTCTGCCACATCTATCATTTCTCTAAACTCTCTGAAATATCACTGTGAACATTATTCCTTTCCTTCACTATTCTGTAGTCATTTTCTTCCAAAGAATTCTTTGTTTCTAGGATAACAGACAGCTCTTTTTGGTAAGTGATGTGGTTATTGGTTGTTTTTGGTATTTCGAATCTGGTCCTCCCTTTTTTTGGTAATGGTACTTGGATTTTCCGTGGTCCCAGCCTTCATTCTCAGTGTAGTTGAGATGATGCTGACCTGGCCAGCTAGCTCAGGGGTGGGCCTTGACAATGCAGCTTAAAAGTATTTGGGCCAATACTACCAAAGCAATCTCTATCAAAATATCAATGACATTTTTCAGAGAGCTAAAACAAATTTATATGGAACCATAAAAGACCCCGAATAGCCACGGCAATCTTGAGAAAGAAGAAGAAAGTTGGAGATATCACGCTACCTAATATCGAACTATACTACGAGGCTACAGTAATCAAAACAACATGGTACTGAGGGGTTGATTTGGGAAGAAGAAGTCAGCAGTCTGAAGTTGATGGTCATCTTGGCATCTACAGGCTTTATTTCACCATAAAAAAAAAAACAAAAAACTGTCTTTGGAGTTGGAGAAACATGGTGGAGTAAGAGATGTCCCCAGATCTCTCCCCTTGAAACAATAAGCTGAACATCTAAAACTCAACAAAAAACACCCAAACTGCACACCAGCACATCTGAGTGTGGGATCTGCACATAAGAGCTACCACAGATCAGAACCTTTCGTGTTAGGCGGTGTTCTGGGAGAAATAAAGAAGCTGCCTCTCACAGTCACTGGAACTCTCTGTAAGAGGAGGGGGAGGGGGAAGGTGCAGCGAGTTCCCTGAACAGCCCTGCCTGGGAGAGCTGTGAGCTCCACACTGCCTGGCGGCAGGACCCAGTCATCAGGGCAAAGAGCAGAGAAGCATGAACGGCAAAGAAACAATGATTGATTTTTACCAGCTGCAGTTGCAAAACCGAGGCTGAGCCACAGCCCGCAACCCTCAACCCAGAGGGTCCCTCCCCCCATACCCTCCAAGACCAATCACCGTGGAGCCCCAGGGGAATCTGAGCAAACACTATTGAAACTGTTGCTAACAATGACAGGGACTGAGACTGAGGGTAGCAAGCATGATTAAACATCTACAAGGGAAAAAAAAGGCATTATTAAAGCTTTTTATAAAGCAGGGATCCAAGAGGCTTAGATGCCACCTACTGGAAACTAAAAGAAAAGCGCCTTCTTTGCAACAGGCTAAAGAGAGACCTTTATATAATAAATCTTTCTTGAAAAAAAGCAGAACACACGTCCATTGATGCCCAGGCGGAGAAATAGTCCATTAAACACCATGAACAACTGAGGTGACAAGGCAGCTCAGAAAGAAAGAGAAAATTCTCCAGAAAATAAGCTTACAGACATGGAAATATGAGACTTAAATGACAGATAATCCAGGATGGTACTTCTGAAAAAACTCAGTGAGTTCTGAAACAAGTCATATCAACAATTTCGGGAATTGAAAAAACAACTAGATGAGCAGAATGAGTTCTTTAGCAAGGAGACTAAAACCCTCAAAAAGAACAGACGAGTTTCTGGAGATAAAAAACATACCGCAAGAGTTGAAAAATGAAATAGTAAGCTTGGGAAATAGAGTCAACCAAATAGAGGAAAGGATTAGTAATATCGAAGACAGAAATCTAGAAATAAATCAGAAGGAAGAAGAGAGAAACTGAAGAATGAAAAATAATGAAAGAGAAATACAAGAACCAGCTGATACCATCAGGAGAGGAAACATAAGAATAATGGGCATTATCGAAGGCGAGGAAAAGGAGCAGGGACTAGAAATCATTTTCAGACAAATAGTGGACAAGAATTTCCCAAATCTAAGGAATGAGCTGGAGCTTAGAATTCAAGAAGTAAACAGAATATACAATTATCTCAACCCCAAAAGGCCTTCACCAAGACACATTTTATTAAAATTATCAAAAAATCAATGACAAAGACATAATTCTCAGGGTAGCCAGGGAAAAGATGGTAACTTATAGGAAAACCTATTAGATTATTATCGGACTTTTCAGCACAAACCTTACAAGCCAGAAAGGAGTGGAATCAAATATTCAAACTATAAAGTGAAAGGAACTACCAGCCAAGAATAATGTATCCAGCTAAGTTCTCCTTTAGATATGAAGGAGAAGTTAAGACCTTTCCAGACATACAAAAATTGAGAGAATTCTCCATTACGAGGCCTGCACTACAGGAAATACTGAAAGGGGTCAGCTCACCTAAAACAAAATGACAAAAAAAAACCCCCACAAAACATAAATAGGAGTAAGGTGACTGACTATCAGACAAATAGAAGCAGAGGAGTGCAATCCTTCCTAAGAACAGGGCATTATAAGCTTAAACAATAAGAAGAGAATTGCTATAGCAAGATAGTAATGAATGTTCAGCATACATAGGGACAAATTGAGACAACAATGACTAAAAAGGATCAAAGATCCAAATTCACAAAGGAGAATGGAGATAAGGCACGTGCAGAAGAAAATGGATGACTATATATATGTATATATATATATACATACACACACACACATATATATATATACACATATATATACATATGTGTGTATATATATATATATATATATATGTATATATATCCTTTACATATTTGTAATGGTAAGCACACGCCAAAGATTTAGAACTGAATCTCATAAAACAAGAAGGAACAGAGAGAAAACCCACAAAAGCCAGCCAAAATAAAGTAAACAGAAACACAAGGATAAGGAAACAATGAAAACACCGAGCTACCAGAAAGCAAAAGATAAAATGGCTATAAGAAGACCTCATATTTCAATAATCACTGTAAGTGTAAATGGACTGAACTCACCAATAAAAAGACACAGAGTTGCAGAATGGATCAAAAAACAAAACCCAACCATATGCTGCCTCCAAGAGACACATCTTAGTTCCAAAGACAAATATAGACTCAAAGTGAAAGGGTGGAAAATGATATTTCAAGCAAATGGCATTCAGAGAAAAGTGGGAGTAGCAGTACTAATATCGGACAAAATAGATTTCGAAATAAAAAAGGTAAAGAAAGATACTGAGGGACACTTCATAATGATAAAGGGAATCATGCACCAAGAAGACATAACACTTATTAGTATCTATGCTCTCAATCAGGGAGCCCCGAAATATGTAAAACAATTACTAACAGAACTAAAGGGAGAAACAGACCAAAACACTATCATAGTAGGGGACCTAAATACCCCACTGTCGGATATGGATAGATCATCCAAACGGAAAATCAGTAAGGAAATATCATTAAATGACACATTAGGCCAACTGGACATAATTGACATTTACAGAGCCTTCCATCCCAAAACAGCTGCTTATACATTCTTCTTTAGTGCACATGGAACGTTCTCAAGATTCAAACATATACTTGGACACAGTGATAGCCTCGACAAATATAAGAGAGTTGAAATCATACCAACCATATTCTCTGATCATAATGCTTTGAAACTGGAGATCAACTGCAAAAAGAAATCAGGAAGAACCACAAATACATAGAGATTAAACAACATGTTACTGAAGAATGATGGGTCAGAGAAGAAATAAAAAGAAAGATCAAGAGATACATAGAAGCGAATGATAATGGTAGTACAACATATCAAAACTTTTGGGACACGGCAAAAGCAGTAATTAGAGGAAAGTTCATATCATTACAGGCCTACCTCCTAAAATAAGAATGAGCCCAAATAAACAACCTAATGCTTCATCTTAAAAAACTAGAAAAGGAAGAACAAATGAAGCCTAAAGTCAGCAGAAGGAAAGAAATAATCAAAATTAGAGCAGAAATAAATGAAATTGAAAACAAAAAAACAATAGAAAAAATAAATGCAACACAGAGCTGGTTCTTTGAGAAGGTTAATAAAATTGACAAACTCCTGGCTAGACTCACTAAAGAAAAAAGAGAAAGGACACATATAAACAAAATCAGGGATGAAAGAGGAGAAATTATGACAGACACCACAGAAATACAAAGGATCATACAAGAATACTATGAAAAAGTATATAACACCAAATTTAATAATCTAGAAGAAACGGACCAGTACTTAAAAAAATACAATCTTCCTAGATTGAATCAAGAAGATCTGGAAAATCTAGATAGACCAATCAGCAGTATGGAAATTGAAACAATTATCAAAATCCTACCAAAAAGTAAGTTCAGGACCAGTGAATTCTACCAAACATTCAAAGAAGACTTAATACCTATTCTCCTCAAACTCTTCCAGAAAATCAAAGAGGAGACAATACTTCCCAACTCATTTTATGAAGCCAATATTACCCTGATACCAAAATCTGGTAAAGATAACACAAAAAAAGAAAACTACACATCGATATCTCTCATGAACACAAAAATCCTAAATAAGATACTAGCAAACCAAATACAGTAATGTATTAAAAAAATTATACACCATGATCAAGTAGGCTTCATCCCAGGACCACAGGGATGGTTCAACATACACAAATTGATTGCGATATGCCACATAAACACATTAAAAAATAAGAATCATATGATCATATCAATAGATGCAGGAAAAGTCTTCGACAAGATACAGCATCCATTTATGATCAAAACACTTAACGAAATCAGTATAGAAGGAAAGTACCTTAACATAACAAAGGCCACCTATGACAAACCCTCAGCCAACATTATACTTAATGGTGAAAAACTAAAAACCTTCCCTCCAAGAACAGGAACAAGGCAAGACTGTCCACTATCGCCACTGTTATTCAGTGTAACATTGGAGGTCCTAGCGAGTGCAATCAGACAAGAAAAAAATATAAATGGCATCCAAATAGGAAATCAAGAAGTCAAACTATCACTATTTGCAGATGACATGGTTCTCTATATAGAAAACCTTAAAGACTCCACAAGAACACTACTAGAAACAATAAGCAAATACAGTAAATTTTCGGGGTGCAAATCAATGTTCAAAAATCCATAGCATTCCTATAGTCTAATAATGAAATGTCAGAAAAAGAAGTGGAAAAAATAATTCTTTTTGCAATTGCAACAAAAAAGAATAAAATGCCTAGGAATACATCTAACGAAAAATGTGAAGGACCTATATAATGAAAACTATAAGACCCTATTAAAAGAAATCGAAGAAGATACAAAGAAATGGAAATATATCCTGTGTTCTTGGATTGGAAGAATCAACATAGTTAAAATAACCTTATTACCCAAAGCATTATGCAGATTTAATGCAATCCCCATCAAAATCTCATCGACATTTTTTAAAGAAATAGAACAAAAGATCATCAGATTCATACGGAAGCACAAAAGACCCCGAATTGCCAAAGCCATCCTGAGAAAAATGAACGAAGCTGAAGGCATCACTCTGCCCGACTTCAAATTATACCACAAAACGACAATAATCAAAACGGCATGGTATTGGCAGCAAAACAGACACACGGACCAGTGAATGGGATGACATAGGTATATCACAGGACAAGTAATAACAAATGTTGGAGAGGAGCAGAGAAAAATGAACCCTCATACACTGCTACTGGGACTGCAAATTGGTACAGCCACTATGGAAAACAGTATGGAGGTTCCTCAAAAAACTAAGAATGAATCTACCATATGATCCAGCAATCCTTCTACTGGATATTTACCCCAAAGACTTGAAAACCCATATTTGAAAAGGTATTTGCACACTGATGTTCATAGCAGCATTATTCATAGTGGTCAGGACATGGAAGCAACCAAAGTGTCCTACGATAGATAATTGGCTAAAGAAGCTGTGGTACATATATACGATGGAATATTACTCAGCCATTAAACAAATGAAATCCTACCATTTGCAATGACATGGATGGACCTAGAGGTTATTATGCTGAGTGAAATAAGTCAGACAGAGAAAGATAAACATAATATGATTTCACTTATATGTGTAATCTAAGGAACAAAAGGAGGAAACTAATCAAAAACAGACTCATAAATATAGAGGACAATCTGGTGATGGCCAGAGGGGAAGTGGGTGGCAGGGCTGGAAAAAGGCTGTGAAGCGTTACAGGAGTACAGATCAGTAGTTGATAGATGGTCACAGGGGTGGGGAGCACAGCATAGGGAATGCAGTTAGCATTAATGTAATGGGTAGGTGGAGAGCCAGAGGAAAGAGCATTAACTATATCGATGTCTAACCAATGTACTGTATACTTCAAACTATTAATAAAATTAAATTTCAAAAAAGTGGTTGGACCAGGCCAATAAGACACAGTCATGGGATTTTTGCTGAAACTACTGGGAAAGAAGCCTTTCTCCTTCCAGTGGGGTAGACCACTGGATAGAATGTCAGCCTGGAAATGGAGGTGCTTATCTTGACATTTCCAGAGTAGGGGAGCGCCCGCCGAGTGAGGCCAGCACAGATCAAAGCAGACCTAAAAAATGAAAAACACCTGATTTGAGCCCCTGGATTCAGAATTATCTGAAGCCTGATAAGTACCTGCACTTGCAAGTTATATGTGCCAATAAAGTCCCTTTTTTGCCTTGGCAGGGTTAAGTTTGGTTTGTGATGACCGTGCATCCTGCCTAAAACAGTGAACGACGGTGGAATCACAGGATGTATGTGTTCAGTTCATGCTGCTCAATCTTCCAGGTCTTCACTGAGATTTTGTTCAATGACCTTATACTCTTTGTGGTGCTTGTTATTATTTCTCCGGAGTTTATCTGAGGGTCAATGGCTCCTAGAACTTAGTGAAAGAAACTTTCTTTAGTGACACATGTACTTTCAGTGGTAGGTCATTCATTATTCTAATTATTCTGTTCCAAGCTGCAGTAACAAGATGTGTCAAAGTAAGATGTGTCTGCTTCTAGGGAGATGTCAGCAGGACCCTGACTGCTGTCCTGTGAGGCAGGGCAGGGCTCTGAGGGGCTCCATTGCCCAGCAAGTGGGGAAAGGAGTCCGGCCTACTCCCCCCTCTGCCTATTCCTAAAGTGGTCTGCTAACCAGACGTTATACTCACAGACAGACCTAGAGAGACACTCAAGTACAAAGATAATCTTGCATCCAGAGACACACCAGTGTATGAGAAAAAGCAACATGGTAAATGGGAGGCCCTAAACTTAACAAACAAACAAAAAATAACATGGAAGAAAGCATGAATCAAATAAATAGAGTAGAACTTGAATAAATAGAAGAGGATATCATATTCACGTTTGTAGGTAAAAGCTAGGTATCTTGGGAATTGTTAAACATTAAAAAGTGTTGATTGCTTTCTAAGAAATAATTTACTCTCAGTCGAATTTAACATTTCAACAAATTCTCCTAAAGCAGGTGAGTATAATGTGTTAGCATGGTGGTTTGCATATATGCTCAATAAACGTTAGCTATTATTCAAGATAATGAATGAAAAAAAGCAAGCTGAAGAACAATATTACAATATGTGATTATATTATTAGTACACGGAGCAAAAACTCCAACTTTCTACATAGACCTATGTGTGTGTAAATGCCTGGGAAAAACCTGCAAAGAGTCACGACTGCAGACAGGCCCAGGGTGGGGAGTGAGGAGAGGCCAGTGAGGGCTTTTACTTTAGCTGCATGGTGCTGTGGATTTTACAATAGACTAGATTCAAGGCCAATATTGTTCTTTTAATTAAAGCAGTTTTTTGTTTGTTTGTTTGGTTGGTTGGTTGGTTTAAGGAAAGGAAGAAGTAATAAAATCCCACAAAAGCCTGCTATTAGTCTGTAACATGGGAATTAGTTTTGTCCCTTTAGCACAGTATAAGTAATTTAAAAAATATCCTTTTCATTAATCCTAGTTAATTTGTAATCATCTTTTAATTCAGTGGTTTTCAAGGTACAAGCCAAGACCCATTAAAGGGTTGTAAAACCAGTGGATAGGGTTTCAATCAGCCCTTTCTTTAAAAAAAAAGGAAGGAGGGAAGGAAGGAGGGAAGGAAGGAAGGAGAGAAGGAAGGAAGGAGGGAAGGAAGGAAGAAGGCGGGGGAAGGGGAAGGGAGGGCAGGGAAGATCACAGAATAGAACAGAATAAAATAAAACACATTAGTGCACTTCATGAATTTTAAGGGTAAATATTGGCTTGTGAAATTTTGTGATATGAAATGTATTTCTTGCTATGGCTTGTGGCCCCCAAAATTTGAAAAAAACCCACCAAATTAATCCATTTTCTCCCTGACTTTGTGAGGCTGCTAAACAAGACTGAATTTTTTCTTTTGTTGTATACATTACCTCGAATAAACACTAAAAAAGAAAAAAAAACCACTAAAGATTTATTCTTGCCATTTTCTTAAACAGTTCAGCTTTGAAAAGCAGAACCAAAACAACTTGTAAATGTTGATGTAGGAGTCACTCCTTACATGTGCTCGTTCATTAGCGCAGTCAAAGGCTCTCTCCAGGTGAGGGTCAAGAGGCTTCTCCTGGGTTCTATAATGCAGGACCTATATCGATCCATGGCCTGTTAGGAACTGGGCGGCACAGCAATAGGTGAGTGGTGGGCCAGCGAAGCTTCATCTGTGTTTGCAGCCGCTTCCCAGCAGCAGCATCACTGCCTCAGCTCCACCTCAGATCATCAGGCATTAGATTCTTATAGGAACACCAGTCCCTAGTGCCAAAAAGGTTGGGGACCGCTGCATATAATGCATCATTCTTTTGTGACTCAGTGAGCGAACTAGCCAGCAACAAAATGACCTGTCAAGGACTTCTTTTAGCCTGAATTTCCTATTGCAAAATATCAAAGAGAGACATTTAGAATCAGATTTCCCAATAAAGGATTAAGAAGTCATATCATATAAATGGAAGAATTTAGAAGGTGAATGTCTCAAATAGGCATGCAATTTGTCTTTGTTGTGCAACAATATAGTTTTATTTAGCCATGTAAACCTAATAAATTTTATTAATCACATAGAATATGTTTAGTGAAAGAAGTCTTCATTTGCTTCATCGATTTAAGAAACATTTTTAGAGCCGAGATCTAAGTTCTAGGGATATAGCGGTGTACTAAATAGACAGAAATCTCTGCTCTCAAGAAATTTACATTCTGGAGGTGGGAGACAGACAACAAACAAACAAAGTAAAACAGAGAATGTAAGAAGATGATAAACACAGTGGAGACAAATGAAGCTGGAAGACGTGGGGAGGGGGTATAGTTTTAAACAGGATGTCAGAGTTCCTGAGAAAGTGAGGGATTTGAACAAAAAGAATGAAAGAGGAAGCCATACAGATACCTGAAGTAAGACATTGCAGCAGAGGGGACGACAGCAAGTGCAAAAACCCCGGGGCAGAAAATGGCTCAGCCTGGATGACAGTTTATGTCAGTGTGGCTGGAATGGAGTGAGCAAAGGCGATATTTCCAGAGCTAATGGGCAGACGGATTGTGGAGGACCCTGCTTTGGACCAGGAAGCTCAGAAAAATTCCTCTTCACTGGTGCCCCTCTGACCCACAGGCTCCTTGAAGTCACGTTCAATACAATTGGCTGCAGGAAGTCCCAACCTGCCTATGGGCGTCTTCTCCGCTGTGGTAGACAGCAAAGCAGAAGAGGGCTGCTGTTGAAGTTCCCTGCACATCAGGCAGCTGATGTGTATGGATTTCTGGAGAATCCTGAAAATTCAGAAGGCACTCCCTCTGGTACTAGGCAGTGGAATGTCATCTGGCTTCATTTGAGCTCAGCCTCTGGTGCTCACCTCTCAGTAACCTTTTCCCATCCCCAAAGGCACCACTGACGTTGTATATATGACATTGAATATTTTGGCTGCTGCAGATGAAAGAAAACCAAAATTTACGTTTTAAAAACTTGATAAAATAATATTTCATCAAAACCATACATTTATCATCACTAATTTAATAGGCGCACCCCTTCACTCAGCATCTCTGGTGCCTTCAACTCTCTATGACAATGGCGTCTCCATTATCTGTGTGAGCTTCTTTTGGGGTAATTCTTCTCCCTCCCTTTCAGAAGAACAAACTTAGCAGGTGAGCCTGCTGCTTTCTACCTGGTCCATCTCTGCCTTTGCATTTTGTCTCCACGGGTCTTCCTCTTAGGCTCTGCCTGCAGGAGATGGATTCAGGGCTGTGGGGAGCTCATTCTGGGGAATCACATAGGTTTTATAGCACTGAGAGCAGCTAGAACTTCGTTTCTTCTCTCGTCATTGGTTACTGACTGTCGGGGAGTGCTTCTGAAATTTTGCCCTGGTGTGAAGTTCTTGAACTGACAAGCCTTCTAAAGGACAGCCCATTTCTGCCCTCAAACTGTCCTTGGAAGATGGGCAAAGGATTTATAATTCCACCATGTCAACTTAGTTCTCTCTACTTAGTTATTGATATCGTGTTCTAATTAGAAATATCCACCAGCTGTTCATGAACTGCATACTGAACCTTGATATTCTTGAAGAGACGTCTGAGTGTGCTGAGTGGGAGAGCTACATCGTTCATTTCTTTCCTGAGTAGACATTTATTGGGTGCCTGCTGTGTGTTGATCACAGTTAACTGTAGGAGATACAAAGGGAAAGCAAAGTTATGACCCCAGAGAAGCTCATGAGTTTCTTCTTTGGCCATATTATTGAAAGGACTCAAAATATCATTTACTCTCCAGCTGAGGGGTCCATTTCGGACTTTTTCATGTGGACTAAGGATCTTTATGTCCTACTGGGTTCAGAGGACAAAGGTAACTGACTAGGTTAGAGATCTGCTGATGATCTAGGAAACTGAGTCTCACAGAAGGCAAATGTGGACTCGGGGCCACCTGATGGTCTGCTGATGGTCTTGGGGAGGGATACCAGGCATTGTAGGGAAAAAGTACATGGGGGATCCCTGACTTCTGGAGTACAAAAATGGCCGAACTGCTGCGAAGCAGGAACATCTCAGGAGAGACGGGGAGAGGTTCCAAGTCCACAGATATTCTCTGTTCCTACTTCTTTCCTGGCGTGCTTCCTTACCCCAGGGCTTAGGGAGTTCAGATTGTCCATTCAGGGCCTGAGGACAGAACTGAGGAGTTGGTATACGTACCGGACTCAGAATCATTCCTGACACAGAGTGAGTGCTAAATAAATGTTGGTCTGTCTATTGTTATGTTATTATTATCGTTCCCGAAGGGTTGAACATATGGACCTAGACTTCTTATTTGAGGGGCCGCTCACCGCACCGGGGATGCTGGTCTGAAGTCCATGCAGGCCACTTTTTGGCAGATGGCACATCTCTACTCCAACCCTTGCTAATGTCATGTGACTAGATCCCTCTGCTGCCTGTTTTAGAATTTACTTCCCAGGAGGCTGGGGAGGCTCCCAGGCCCTCTTCCATCATCAGAGCAGGGCAGAGTGGAGACAATGAAGCATCTGCATGAGCAATTCTAGTCGATATTTATGCAGCAAAGAGCCCCAAAGACACCTTAGAGGTGCAGTGAGAGGAGGCTCTTTGTGAGGAGGTGAGGAGGACGGGGAAGGGGACTCTAGAATACTCAAGAAGCATCAAGAAATCCCAACTTACCGCACTCTTGGAGAGGATGCCCGTTACTATGGAGAGGGCCAACTTTCTCGAGTGGGACCTGTTCTTGTGGGTTAGCCAACCCTCCTGAGCCTCACTTACCAGGACTGCTCCTAGGAGGTTCCCAAGGGTTGGTCTGGAAACTGGGTGAGAAAAAACAAGAAGCAAACAGACAAAACAGGTAGTTAGCCCTCATTCCCCAAGAGTAGGGGGCTCCAGTCACCCATATGACAAATGTAAAATTAATGTTTTCACTCTAGAGTTGTTTTGATAGCATACTGGACATAGAGTTCAACATACATGCTTCAGTATCTTTTTACAAAAGAAATCTTAAAAGACGGTCATTATTTTTTAACCAAATGTGCGTAAAAAGTGAGACTGGAATCATTACAGTATTTGGTATCTATCTCTATGTAGCATGTGGTAATTATTGAAAAATTATAGTATCATCATTTATAGAGGGTTTAGTAAGTGCCAGACTCTGATAAGTGCTTTACATTCATTATGTCATTTAATCTTCATAACGATCCTGTGATGTTGATAATCATACAGAGCTAGGTTCAGAGTCACGGTCACCTGCCCAAAGTCACACGGGGCTCTTACCCAGGCATGCCTGGGCCAAGACTGTGTTCCTAGAACCACCAGAACTCACTGCTTGGGAAATCCTTCTTTTCTTTTTGAATAGACACGAGTGTTGTGGAAATCAGCCAAGACTTTTATCTTTTATAGGTGTACTATTGTTTTGGAATTTGAGGGGCAGGAAATAAACATTTATCATAATCTGAGGTATAAGGAAAAAAAGGGAATGGTCTCATTTGTTCAGAAATCTGAAATCAAATGTCAAGTGGTCAAATCATTTCGGGCAAAGCAGATTTTTGTCTCTGTTCACCTAGCCCACTGCAGGTGCCTTTGGAAACAGGGATTCTTGTTTCCAGACACAAAGGTCCTTTTTCCTCTCTTGTGAGTTCAGGATTAGGCTAGGAAGCAGGGAATCTGGATGCTGGGCTGGCCCAAGCATCTCTCCAGCTACCTTGGATCAAGTCCCTCAAACTTCTAGAACCTTAGTTTTCTTGCGTGTGAAGTGGGGGTAGCACTGACTCCCTGATGTCAAGGCTGCACAAGCATGTGTATCCCTGTTGTCAGGACAGTGCAGAGGGAGAACTTGGGCACGTGAGAGAGAAGTAGCTGTGAGCAAGACCCCTGCAGCCTCCCCTTTAAGGGGCCTGAGCGACGGAACAGGCATGCTACTGAGAGTGGAAAGCTCCACCGAGGTATATTTTTAAGATTGATGCAAAATCCCAGGCAGTGACGTTCCAATGACTCATCCCAGTGGGTGGAAGTGATTTTAAATAATGACAGTATCAACCATCTTCCTCCCCCCGCAGTGTCACACATCACTGAACACAAACTCTCCGGCCTGCGCCCACTGAGTCAGCTAATCTGCAGGGGCTGAAACGAACGGCACGACACATGTATATCACAGCACGTCCCTCTCAGCCAACGGGAGAGAACAACCCGTCTGTCAAGCGATGTCCTTCTCTTTCCCAGAAATCGAGCCCAGATAAACAGGGGGTGATAGAAAGGTCACCTTGTACATCCCCTAATTTTAAACAATTCTCAGAGTTAAATGGGTATAATTGTAGCTGCCACCATCACGGAAGAAGCTACTCAAGTTAATTAGAAAGGAAGCCACCCAATTTCAGTTGAAAACGTTTAGAAACTGGTAGCATTTTAGAAACTGCAGTAATTAAATTGGGCAGCTAACAAATGTCTCTTTTCAGATAGATCGAGAGGGGAAGCAGCTTAGGGTGCAGGTCATGGCCTGGTTCAGGTCTAATCAGTTTCTCTGTGACTGGCGCCATGACGCTGACTCATGGAACCAAAAAGTATCCAGCCACCGCTTGAGTCTTGTGTGGTCCTTAGTGTAAGGTGCCTCCAGAGGTGAGGGATCTATTGGGAAATTTGCTGGGGCTTCGAAGGATTTCAGGGACTCAGGCAAAACTCAAAGCCCTCAAGCTAGCAGTGTGGGGAGAGAGGAGGTTGGTTTGTTAGCAGTTGCTCATGAATAAAAAATGAGTTAGAGAAGGAAAGGCTTGGACTGGAAGAAGAATGCTGAGCACAGAGTTCATCTCTTGAGCCAAAGATTTGGGGAGGGGGTGGAGCTTGTTCCCATCCCCCACCTTTGAGTGAGATATAAGCCCTTCTGAAGACTAGCATGGCATTTCATCAACTTTGTTGCCCAGGAACACCTACCTTGGGAACCTGGGAGCCATCTCTTTGAAGGGTGAACATGAAGGAAGATAGGCCCCTGCCTCCCAGCTTTGGTGGGAGGGCCAGACCCTCCCTTTAGTGGGCACCTTCCTCCTCCTGCTATAAAGTAGAAATTTGTCTTTCCTCTGGATAAAGCTAGTTAGTTAACAGATGGTCACCCCAATTACCTGGTAAAGTTAATAAGAGCTTCAAGTGACAGGACATGGTGCCACCAAGTCCTGTCACTTGAAGTCTAGTGCTGGTTTGTCTTGAGAACATGTATGTCATGGGTTGTGGGTCTGGCTGGCTCTATAAAAAGGTTAGATTTCTTTCTGTCTCTACAATGTCTGCTCCGTGCATCCTATTCTGGTTACATGCTTATTCAATGAGAAAACTGATTTTGTTCTCTACTACCTTGTGGAGAGGATTTCTGGGTTGGGAGAAGATTTTGGTTTTAGTTATATTTCCCCAACAGTATCCATCACATGTCTGTTCTGTGCCTGACCTCCCTCACTCAGTCCTTATTTGTAAGCACAATGTATGTCACCTTGGCTTTTTATAGTTACAATTCTCTTAAAGGACCCAAAATTTCCAAGAGATGATCTTAAAGTGCAGTGAAGTAAGGATCAGCTATTATTACAGAAAGTCCTCACTTATCATCATCAATAGGTTCTGTGACTTTAAGTGAAACAACTTATAAGAAACCAATTTTACCATAGGCTGACTGATATAAACAAGAGGTAACTTCCTACGGCATCTCATCAGTGTTATAACTAAAACCACATTGAACAAAGGATGTTATCTGAGGGCCTGCTGTGCTTTCATTTTATTGAGTCTACAGAAGGTGATGGGCTTGTCTAAGTTCATGCAGACCAGAGAAAAGCAAGGATTTGTTAAGTCTCTGTACTCTGGGACACTGGTACTGCAGCCAGGTCACCCAGCCCCCAGGAATCTACACCATTTGAATTTTAACTATAGTATAATATTATAATTTTCTAATCACTTGCAATATTCACATTCCCTCCAAATTCCTGGTCGTGGTCTGAATCATCACCTTTGATGAATTCTTCAGAATGCACTTTGCTTCACTTCTAGGTATGTGTGCAAGAGAAATAAACGCGTATTTTCACAGGAAGACTTGTACTGTTGTAGCCGCCAGCCCCCGAAAGACACACAGACCACCAGAAATCAGTGAGTTATAGGAAACATGCTCTTTACTCAGCCAGCTGGGTCTGCCAGGGGTCCGCAGACCCCAAATTAAGCAGCCCCGAAATGTAGAGGTACAGGGTTTTTAAGCCCTAAATCCCATTCGTCATTCTGTCTTAAACACAAAGGTCTATTTTTCTCCTATTCACTACCTGTCAACCCACAGGTCAGGTGTGCAAGCGGGGGTACAGAAGCAGAAAGCTTATTGTTAGAATGTTATGTTCCCATGGGCGATGACCTATGTTCCCATGGGCAATAGCCAAGCAGGAATTTTCCAGCCAGCACAGTACATTATCATTCATAGAGGTTTTCCTCATGATAACCAAAACCTGGAAACAACTCAAATGCCTATCAACAGGTGAATAGTAAACCAATTGTGATATACCCAAATAATGGAATACTACTAACCATTAAAACAAACTACTGATACATGCTATAACTTTAGTGAATCTCAAAAATATTACACTGAGCTAAAGAAGCTGGACACAAAAGAGTATACACTACATGATTTCACTTATATGAAATTCCGTAATAAGCAACATTAATCTCGAGTGATGGAAAACAGCTCAGTGGTGGCTTGGGGTGGATATGGGAGAGCTTGACTGCACATGAGCATGAGAGAACTTTGGGAGATGGGGAAAATGTTCCATATCTTTTTTTTTTTTTTTTTTTTTAGGCGAGGCAACCCTTGATTGACCTCACAGATTGCAAGGACCTTGTCCTCTTACAATCCCTTATTTTTTTGTTTTTAATCTTTATGCCTACAGCACCTGGTCCTCCTAGGTCATCTCCCATCCAAGTACTAACTAGGCCTGACCTTGCTTAGCTTCCGCAATCAGATGGGATGGGGCTTGTTTAGGGTGGCATGGCCGTGGACATCCATAACTCGATTAGGAAGATAAGTGAATCCACTTATCAACACTCAAACTACATAAAATGGGTGCAGTTGATGATGTGTAAAGTATACTTCAGTAAAGTTTATTCAAAAAAAAAATTTTTTCTTTATGCATGAAATTTGAAATAAAAAACAAAATGCAGTTTGCTCCCTCGGCCAAGGCGGCCTGGTTCGTGTGATGACGGGAGAGTGGCCCTTCTGCAAAGCCCTCTGACTATGTCACAAGCTCAAAGTGGCCTTAAGGTTATCTCAGTTCGCCCCCATCTCTGAAAAGACGTAAACAGAAGGCTGGCTCATAACAACACGCAGCTGGGAGTGGTGTGCGCCCAGCTCTTCTCCGGGGAAAGCCTGCGCTGTCAGAGAATAATGTGCAGCCCACAGCTGGCAGAGGTCGTGATGAATCATGATGCTTTTATGGGACTGAAAGGGCTGTGATCACGTACGTCAAAGCTGAACAGAATATTAAGGGTTCTCTTCCCCAAGGGAGGGAAATAGAAAACTCTCTCTTTAAAAAATGTTACTTCAGCTCCTCCCCACCGATTCATTCAGGAGAAATACCTGTCAGGTTCTGTATTCGGTTAAGACAAATCCCTCCTCAGAACGAGACAGCGTAGTGTGCAGGAAGGTCCCCTAACTCTGTGCCATGCGAGCCACTGCTCCTAGTCCATGAAGGCAGGCAGCGACATGATCCTGCTATGACTGGTTTTCCCACCCTCGGTAAGGGGCCAGGCAGGGGAAGATGGGCCTGAATCATAATTCAGTGTTTGAAAATAGGTATAATGAAGCCAGCAGGATCAGAATGGGATCCTAGAGAGATTTTTAAAGAGGGCTTTGTACATTTATCAGATTTCTAATCACTTTAAGTATGGGCTTCCTTAAAGGCGTGGGGAAGAAATTGACAGAGAAGAGATTGGAGGGATCCGTGTGTAAGCCAAGGAACACTAAGGATTTCTGGCTGCCACCAGAAGCCAGGCAAGAGGCTTGGAATGGATTTGCCTTCAGAACAAACAACCCTGCCGACAACTTGATTCCAGAATTCCAGCCTCCAGAACTGAGAGAGAAAACGTTTCAGTTCTTTTAGCTCATTCTGTGGTCCTTCGTTCCGGTGGCCCTACGAAGCTATCATGGAAGCGCTAGCAGGAGGAAGCTCTAGATGTGCTTGAAGAAAGGTCGGAGGCGGGTGTGGCTTGAGATGATGGTAAGAAAGAAGGCCTCCATGACGCCCTCGGGCTGCACTGGGGGGCTGCCCTGGGGGCCGCTGGGGCCAGCAGGCTGGTGACTCCCCTAGGTGGCCATCGGGAGATACTCCCGGCCTCACTGTGGCCTTTGCTACAGAAAGAGCATTCAGATTGAGTCAGAGGAGCTGGGTTCAGCCTCCCAGTCCATCTGCTTGCAACTGCGTGACTCATCTGCACACGAGAGGAGGACCGTGACAGTAATGCTTGGCCCCGTGCTGGCCAGGAGCAGAGGAAACTGCTTGGGAGCCTGCTGTGAATCAGATGTACCACCAGGGTGTGAGATGCAACTGCTCTTGTTTTGAAGTTTAAGCTGAGACCCCAAAGAGAAAGAAAAATAGGGAGCTGCTTATACATGCAGAACTCACTAAATATTATGAAATTAGTTTTGAGACCTGTGGCTTGTCACTTACCTGGACATTATATAAGAAGAGGCTGGGGGACACAGCAAGAGATAGGCAGAGGATTGTTAGGAGTGAGAGCTGTTGGAGGAATGAGGTGGGTGCTTCTTTCCTTACACTTGCTGACTGTCCCTATCCCCACACCCACAATAAGCTAGTGAAATTTTAAGGCTTCAAAGTACTCACAAGTAGCTTGACCTGTGTTCTCTGGGGTTGGAGGGACAAGGGGACTGATTCTCAAGCCATAAAGGCAGAGCCTGGTTGGAGTGGCCCACAGTGGCAAGACAAAGAGGGGGGTACAAAGCAGTGAGATGCCCTCACAACCACGGGGCTCAGGGGGTGGTTTCTGACAGTTGCACGAGGACCCCACGGAAGAAGGGTGGCACTGAGTTACCCTGAAAGGGACACTGTCCCAAGGGACCATCTGCAAGGCAAGGTGACCGCAGCAGAACAACTCAGGGTGGGACAGAGTCAAAAGCCTGGGTTTGAGGGAGGTTATATGTGGGCAGCCTGCGGGGCATCACCTGTGACCAACACTCCCTCGCAGATGGGTCTCCGAGGAACCTGCAAAAGCTCCACGGGGGAGGGAGCAAGCCCTTGGGCGGCCGTGCCCAGGGCACTCTGCTGATCAGGTCCAGTGTGGGAGCCTTTTGTCCTTTACCCGTCCCTCCACTCTGCTCCAAGTCCAGAGGGGACAAAGCAGTATTTGAGCAAGGTGACGAGTTTCTTAGGCTGAGTCAGGCCTGAGTTTTAAATTGGCTGTGGGATTATAGCTTTGGTAGTAGACTGAACTGGGCTTTTCAACACCTGAGAAAAGAGACTTCTCATTAATATGGTGACTGAAAAAGTTATGGAACTTTTTTTTTGGAATTCTTTCAGGGACAGAGAAAAACAACTTGACATCAATTGCTTTAAAGAAGCAGTGATCAGAAGCAGTTTTTCGTTTGTACCACATTGACTCTTACTTTCTTAAAAAAGAGGCTATAGTTAGATAAATGTTATCCTTGGAACCTCCTTTCCCAGGCATAAACAAAGCAACAGAGCCCAATCTCCTTATTATAGCTAAATGAATATTCACAGAAGGGACATGTTTTAGACAATTATCAAATATGTGACGCCAGAAACCATTGTTCTCTTTCATTGATTTTATTTAGATTGAATCTTAAATTAGCAATAAAACCATAGGTCTCCATTTAAGAAATGTTATTTGCATTCAAAGAAGAAACGAGGCTGTTCCTTAAATTGTACTTTACCAAGATGTTTGTGAACTGAGATGACTGGAAGAGATTACAATTAAGTTCTATGTTTTTAGATACTTCGAAATGAACAGGGATGCATTAAATCAGAAAATATTGTTAGAACAGCCGCACAGTTTGCAAAGAATCTGATGTATTGTGAGTACCACAAATTCTAGTGCTTAAATCTGATGTATATTGCTCTTGGCATTAGTTAGGATTTCTTTGTTTGGGGGTAACAGAAACCCAGCTCAGACTAGCTTGCGCCAAAGAGAATGAACGCATTGGTTCCTATCACTGGAAAGTCCAGGGTGGACCTGGTTTCAGACATGGCCAGATGTAGCGCTGCTTCTCTGCCTCTCAGCTCTGCTAGTTATGCTTCACTTCATTCAACAAAATTTCCTCATATGGTAGGCAAGATGTCTCCTGGATGCATCTTCCATGCTCCCTTCTTCCCAGCACAGCAACCACAGTAAAAAGTGGATTTGATTCAGCAGTGTCCACACAGCTATAAGCCGAGACAATTAAAGTCATTTTCTGACACCGAACCAACCTCTTTGGCTTGGAGATGGGAAGCTCTGATTGGCCAGTTTGGGTCATGGGACATCTCTGTAGCCGGAGGGGCTGCTGCGCAATGGTTGACAGTCTGATTAGGACCTCACGGAGCGCGTAAGAAGCTCCCCCCGAGGAACGTTAGCATACTACCAGCTCCATTCTCTAATATTCACAGAGAGTATTCCGTCGGCGCTTTCTGATTCTGGAGTTGAAATGCTAGTCCTTCACTTTGTGCCACTTCTCTCCCTTCTACTCAGGATCAGCCTAGTTGCTTGAGCCCCAATTATGGAACCACTTGTCTGGAGAGTGAACCTATTTTGAGTATGTGTAGCTTTCCTCTTAAGGCAGCAGAGTTTATTTTTTTAATCTATCGATCCATTTTATTTATGTTATTTTTACACTATTTGCTTCTGGAAGGGATTTAAGGCATCTTATAACATAAATAGAATAAGACCAATAAGATGAAGGCAAAAAAACCACCAAACACCAAATAAGAAGGGTACTTGGGGAGATAATAATTTATAAAAAACCCTCTAGGCTAAAGATGACTACTTACAGTTCTGCTATTGGTAATAGCTGGGTAAGCTCTTATGAGGTTCTTGTTAGGATCTGCCTCGAGGGAGCATGAGAGGGAAGACTGGAGGATGGAAAAGGGACTTCATTTCTGCTTGCTCATCATTCCAACCTTTTCCCTGGCCCTTTGCACTGGCAGTTGCAATTTCTGGTCTCCACCTTCTTTCAACACTTGGTCCCAGAGGCACCAGCACCAGCCGGGCGGTGTCTCTTTCTCAGAGGCCTGTTGTTCTAGCTTTTTGGAGCCCCTCTTCTAGGCATTTAATTTCCGATAACCCCACACCATTCCCTTTGTTCTCTTAACCTTAGAGGTGATAGCTGCTTCCTGCGTTTACTGTCGCTGTGTGACTTCAGTTTTTATTTTGAAATTTTAATACTAGTTTTAAATTTTCTGTTAGAATGACTCATGTGGTTTCTGTTTTCCTGACTGGCCCCCAACTGGTACACATTCTTTTGAGACTGATCATCACGTGTCAGGCAGGCTGTGGAAAAAAACTGTAAAAGATGAAGTTTGCTCTTGGATCCAGGACACCTTCGTTCCCAGATATTCACTGCAATTGATGCGCCCCAGGCTCCGCATCACTCCGCCAGCCTTAGCCTCTTTCCTTTCCATCACTCACACCCTCAGGGGACCACAACATGATGGGTAGCAATGTGTAGTCATGGGTTTTGTTAAGATAAACTAATCCCCTAGTATACTAGATGGTTAAAATGTTTCCCTCCCAGATAACCTACTTCTGTGGTTTAGATAAACACGCTTCCTCAGATGGCCTTTACGGAATGGCAGCAACGGAGGAAATCTCAGGCCCTGTGGCTACCACTGGTTTCCATGTATATAGACACAGCCATGGACCACAGTCTTTCCATGCGTAAGGACACATGGGAGTGCTTGGATGCGTCTTCTTCCTTCCATCGGGTCAGTGGGAAGGTTAAAGGAGCTCATGAATAAGAGCAAAAGCAGACTGATGCATTCCAACACTGCGCAGTCTCGGCGATGCTTTTTGTTAGATATACAGCAAATTGCTTTTAGCTGGTACAGATAAATTAGCTTAATTTTCTCAAGTAGTCAGTTTAAATAAAATTTGCTCAGCTTCGCTTTGAGTAATTGGATGCAATTTGAGTTATGGGTTGTGTATAACTTTTTTATTTGATAATGAACAACTATCCCTAATCCCCCTTTCTGTGGAGAAGGAATCTATTTTTGGAGATTCTTTCAGATCCCTTGTATTATGTATATTTCCATGCTCAGCTCCTAAGCCTGCGATTTAATCAACCAATCCAGTGCTTTAAGATATTTCAAGATAATACTTCGAAGTCACATGGCATATACATGGCAGGTGCTCAGTAAATGGTAACTATAATAATACTGTGTCAGGCTATGTTTGCCAAAAATGGTCATAACAATTTTTTCCACCGTATATATGCTTTTGGAACCTTGACACTCCCCTGTCTAGAGGTGGAGTCTGTGTTCCCTCCCCCTTGAAACTGGTTGGGCTTTTGTGGTTGCCTTGACCAAGAGAGTATGGAGGAAGCGATGCTCCTAAACTGAGATCCACGCAAGACATTGTCTACCTGAGGCCTCCAAGCTGGAGAGTCCACACAGCAACACGACACAAAGCTGGAGAATGATACCCGAGGAGCCCTGCTACCCAAACATCAGCTACTTGAGTCTCCCCGGCCCAGGTGCCAGGCACATAAATGAATCTTCAGATGATTCTAGCCCCACTCACCATCTGATTATAACTGAATGAGTGACCCCAAGGGAGAACTTCCAGATCCATGAGGTAACAATACATTATTGTTATTGTTTTAAGCCACTAAGATTTGAGGTGATTTCTTAAGTCATATGGCTAACTTATACAATATTTAATATGTGGCAAGTACTGACTATGAGTCAAGCACTTTGCTAAGTGCTGTATAGGGATTACCTCGTTTAATCTTGACTATCCCTGTGAGATAAGCATTTTTATTTATCATTAGAGAAGTTAAGTGATCTGTCCAATGTCATGCAACAGTGAATGACAGTCTGATCTAGGGTCTGAGCACCCAACCGCTAGGACTTCCCACATGCAGTGTTCCCACCGTCATGACTTCTCTGCTGGGTGAGAACATCTCCTCCCACCTCACACACCCATCGCCCTGACCTCGGCAGTGGGGAAGAGCAGTGAGTGAGCAGAGGAGGGACCAGCAGGGCCTCACGGATCCAAGGTGACCACTTCCAGCCAATGCCTCAACCCCAATATTATAGTTGTATTGCTTTAGCTTTGAGACTATGCATTGTGTTTTTTACAAATACCCATTGACGGTGGTGATGATGGGCAGAGATATATTACATCATACTTAGTGAAGTGAGTTTATAGGAAGCTTTCCTGTTGGAAGATTTTAATGGCAATTGGGGGTAGGAGAGGGAAAGTAAAAGAAAGAAGGAAGAAAGAAAGGAAGGGAGAGAGGAAGGGAGGAAGGAAAAAGAAAGAGCAAGAGAGAAAGAAAGAGAGAGAGAGAGAAGGAAGGAAGGAAGGAAGGAAGGAGAAGGAAGGAAGGAAGGAAGGAAGGAAGGAAGGAAGGAAGGAAGGAAGGAAAGGAAGGAAGAAGGAAAGAAAGAAAGAGAAAGAAAGAAAGAAAGAAAGAAAGAAAGAAAAGAAAGAAAGAAAGAGAAAGAAAGAAAGAAAGAAAGAAAGAGAAAGAAAGAAAGAAAGAAAAAGAAAGAAAAGAAAGAAAAAGAAAACAGTGAAAATATGGAACAAACACTCAGAAGGAAAAGGATGCCAGAAGCGAACACTCATTTGCGTACAATGCATTCATCCATTGTCAAAAATTGTATTGAATGTCGACAACATTCCAGGCCCTGCATTAAAAGCTAAGGATGGGTATTTCCTACCCTCACTTAGCAACTAGGACTAGAGAAGCATGTAATGTATTATGGGAACACTTACTCCTCAACAGGCAGAGAGATCAAATAAGGCTTCCTGGACAAGGTGACAGTTGACCAGAGGCTTAAGGGACAACAGTTCACCAGGCAAATAAGAGGTGGAACAGCATAAACAAAGGCATAGAATGATACATGTGGGGCCAGGAGCAGTTCTGAAGTGCTGGAGGGTAAAGTGCAAGTTAGGTCGTGCTGAGAAATGAGCGTGGCCTGGAAGTAGCAGAGAAGGCTCTGGTGGCCATCCCAGAGTGTGGATTTTGTCCTGTGGGTAAGGAGGAGGGGGCTCTGAGAAGTTGCTCATTGCCAGCTCTCTCCTCTTCTGTCAAGCTCTGCCTGGCAGGATTGTTTTCTAATTCCACAAGTTGAAGATCTTCTCTTTAAAACCAAACTTGTTCAAATTCCAACGGCAAAATAAAAGTGGGTGGAAATAGCCTATTGGGGTGAGAAAAATTTCTCAACTGTGACTACAGCTCTAATTCTGTGCGATCAGCAAGTGGGCTGGGTGTTCTCCTGGCAGAGGTGTTATTGCTGCCATCACCAGCATGCTTCTAAGGGCAGGACTTAATTGATTTTAACAGCATTCAAATAATCTGTTAGGAAAACAAATTAAAAAGAGAAGTTGTTAAAAACCAGCAGTAAAAGTAAGATGGGGGAAGAGCTGTGCCTGGTCAGGATGTGGGTGCTGGATCCAAATGGTCAGCCACACACTGACACAGGGAGTGCTGGATAGAGGGAGGTAAAGGCCCCAGCCCAGAGCCCCAGCTGCTCAGGGGTTGGCAGGGAAAGAAGAGAGTGATAGGCCAAAGGAAGAAAAAGCCTAGGGTCTCAGATGTCAAAGCCAAGACTGTCAAGGACTGAGACCAGCGAGGTCTGTTTCCCAGGAGTTTAGCAAGAGCGAGCCAGCCACTGGATGCGGTCCTCATGGGGGCGAGTGTGAGTGGGGCGGTGGCTATAGGTTCCCCTCACCCCTTTGCTCAGCTGTCCCTTCCTTGAATTCCTTTGACAATACCCCAGTCACTCATTTGGCACCTGTATTGTGTTACTTTGTATGGTCAATTGATGTTAACTTTATAAATACTAACTCTTGGACTAGTCCACAAACTTTTTCCAAGTGGGAGTCTTGCTTTGAACATTTCGTGTCCCCATTTATCATTTGTTCAAAATAAGGTATGCCAGATAAGGGGCTAGGGGCTGGATATGGAGATTGGAGAGATTGATCCACCTTCAGGGAGTTCACAGCCTGCCTAGGGACATCGGTAAGTAAACAGAAGGTGTCGGCTTCTTGCTCTGGGCTATGCACTGTGATGGTTTGAGACCACCCTGTATCCATACCCCCACCTTCTCTCTTGAAAACTGCATCCTACCTGAGAGGCTGCTCCTCCCAACTTCAGAGGTGGCCCCTATGGTCAAGGTCACAGGTCTTAACAATCCCGCACTCATTTCCTTAGGCATGTGACCAATGAGTTGGGCCTGCTGAGGGAGCTGGGTGCCTGCTTTCTTGCTGAACTTGAACCTGGAAGGGATAAAGACAGGAGGTGCTCTGGCAACATGCCTCCAGTGCCTGAGCCTACAAATTCTCCTTTAACTCTAGTCAGGGATGAATTTTCTATCAACAAATAGAAAATACAGTGACGTATTATGAGAGAGGGGTGGTGTTATGGAATCATATAAGATTAAATGTTGTGTGAGTGTGTGTGTGAGAGAGAGAGAAAGAGAGAGAGAGAGCGTGCAAGCGAGGGAGTAAGTCTGTCTGCAGGAGGAAGCGACACTTTCAGGAGAGCAGCTCATTTTAATTAATTATGCCACGAGCATCTGCAGAGACCCAGCAAGAGATCACCTGGAGGGACAGGCAGCAGTGGAAACAGGGAGTTTGGATTTCATCCTCAAGGGAATAGGAAGCCTCCGAATACTCTTAACTAGGGGAGGGCAATGCTCAGCTGTGTTTTAGAAATTCATTCACGGGAGAGAGGATTTGGAGTGAAGGCTGTTGCTAGAGACAAAAAAACTAGTTAGGAAGCTATTTCAGTAGTGGAGGAGATATAACTCAGAAAGTGGCCGTAGAATGGAGAGGAGGTACAACCTGAGAAACATTTCGGTGGTAAGATGGATGGATTTAGTTCTGGAGCAGTGGTAGGGGTGAGAAGCGGAGGCGCACGGTGAGTGGAGTCAAGGGTGACCCATGATTCTGGCTTGTTCAACAGAGTGGATAGCTGTGGCCCTGCAGTTCGCAGAGAGCCTGACACAGTGGTAGCAATTCAGAATACAGCTCAGTTCGAATCCTGGCTCTGTCAAGTACTTAGCATATGGCCCTGTGCAAGTAAGTTAACATCTCTGAGCCTTGGTTTCTTCATCTATAAAATGGGACGATTAATATCCCCTATCTTGCAAGTGTAAAGTGACTGGCACATGGTCTGTGCTTAAAAAGTGGAAGAGCTTCTGCTACTGAGACAGAGAACACAGAAGCAGATGAAGTTTAAGGAGAAAGACAGTGAGTTTCCTTTTAGAAACCTCGCACTCGAGGTGACTTAGGCGGCCGTGTGCAGGTGTCCAGCAGAATATTAGCTATATGGATATGGAACTCAGAGGAAAGTTCTGGGTTGGAGAGAGAAAACGGGGCCCTCGACCTTTTGGAATCAGACCAAGGCAAGGAAGTAAATGAGAACCAGAGAGAGTACAGACAGGGAGAGAAACTGAGGCCAGAAGAGAGAACCTCGGGGGTAGCAACCTCTAGGAGCTGGGCGAGGGCCTGGGAACTAGAAAAGGCTTGTAGTAATGAGGAGTCAGAAGGAGGCATGAGCTGCAGTCAGAAGACCTCGGTTTGAGTCTCAACTTCATCTCTTAGTGACTGTATGACCCTGGGTGCTCCCCATAACCTCTCTGAGCCTCTGTTTTCCCATCTGTAAAATGGGAATGCTACCGATAATGCCTGTTTCAGGAGACTTTGATGAGCTAAGATACGTGAAATTATCTTTTAAGCTATAAAAGCTTATAAGTAGTCCTATGTGATCATTTTTCACCCAGATTGAATCAGCCTGGGCCTAAAAACAAGGCATTTCTAAGAGGGTCTCTGTGACTCTGGCCTCCTGTGCTCAGCAGGCATTCCAGCGCATTCAAATTCCTTCCGAGCAGTTCTGGGATTTCTGGCAGGAAGTACAGAAAAGGAGTTTACAGTCCCCCCTTATCCATGGGGATACGTTCCAAGACCCCCGGTGGATGCCTAAAACCATGGATAGTACAGAACCCTATGTATACTATGTTTTTTTCTGATACATACATACTTTTTCACTTAAAGGAAGCAATTTACAGCTTCTTTAGCATATCCAAATTGCCAGTTTCACTACTCTTGTGATTTGGGGTTTATTTTTTGCTTATTTAAATAAAATAAGGGTTACTGAACACAAGCACTGGAATACCCTGACAATCTGATAAAAGGGGCTACTACGTGATGGGCAGGGAGAATCTACAGCCTAGAGATGCTGGACAAAGGGATGGTTCGTGTCCTGGGCAGGACAGAGTGGGAAGGCATGCGATTTCATTATGCTACTCAAAATGACATGCAATTTAAAACTTGTGAATTATTTCTGAAATTTTATTTTTTTATATTATTTTTCAATGATATTTTCCATTTAATATTTTTTGACCCCAGTTGACAGCGGGTAACTGAAACCATGGAAAAGCAAAACCATGGATACGGAAGGACTTATTTGTATTCTACTCTTTGCTCTAACCCTTCCTGAGGAAAGGGGCCCTATGCACAGGGTCTTCCATTCATTCTCTCCTGCTTCCCCACCTCCCTGGCTACGCCCAGTGGGACTACGGAGGGTCCTCCTCCTGGGGCAGCTGACGCACCAGCAGCTCCCCAAGCCCGCCAGGGGACCGGCGTTGGAGATCCTGCCGCTCTCCTGTGTGGAAGTTTGGGCTCAGGTGCACCAGTGGGAGCCCAGTCACTGATAGGGGTGGGAGACTTGGCGACCAGTGAGGGTAGCGCAAGGCGCACCTCTCAGCTGGTGGGGGAAAGGCTCTTGGTGCCAAGATGGCTCTGCCCTGCCTCCTGCTGCCGCTCCGCAGCTGTCCATTTCCCCTTTCCTTTCTTTCTGCCTTCACAGTAAAATCCCCCTGGTCCAGGTAACCTGAGACTGTCCCTGTGTCTTAGAGGAGCAGCTTAGAGGAGCTTAATTGTCACAGGAGAGTTTCAAGACCTCTCTGGAGGGAGTAAAGTCAGGGGCCAAAGGGAGAATGGAAACGCGGTTAAGTCTGTTGACCCGAGACCATAGGGTAAACAACATCGCAGCATCGACATAACGGTGACAACCTACAGCCAGAAAACAGAACAAGCAAGCTCTTTATGTACTGATATGTGAAAAGTGTGAGGTTCAGAACAGTGTTTATAATCTATCACTTGTGTAGCAAAATGAAATTCATCAACTACCTCTGGAATGTCACACATGATCTAATGACACTGGTTGTCTATGAGGAGGGGAGCTGGGTGGCTGGAGGCTATGGTGAGACAAGGAATTTTCACTGAACATCTTGTAATAACTTTTCTGAATCTTAAACTGCGAAATTAAATCAACTACTTAATCAAATCAGAAAAAAATCTTAAGAACGTGGCTTATGAAGTTGAGCAGTCCTGAGTTCGAGTTTGGCTCCATAACTGATTGCTGTGTAATGTCGAACAAGTTATTCCACCTCTCTGAACTTGGTTTTCTGATCTATAAAATTATAACAGTCATGCCTGCCTGAAAGGGCTGTGGTCATACTCCACCCTCCCAGGCACATAGCAGCCATTCAGCTTTGATTGGCTATTATGGCGATGTCATTGCCCATTTTCCCACAAGGCATTTTCTATGTCTCTCTTAGCCTGTCCCATGCTCCTTAAGCTACAAAGCAGTGCTATCTTTTGTTTGCAGTTTTGCTCTTTTTTTTTTTTTGTCCAATATTCTCTGTAGGATAAGGACCATCAGAATTGGGCAGAGCAAATTAGAATCAGCCTCTGCTATACTCAAAATCAGCTCTTATATTTGAAATGCACACATTATCTTTGGATCTGGCCTATACCTAAGTCTCTCTTCCTTTAGAGTGTATTCTTAGTCCCTTCCTTGATCCCTCCAAAAAGAGTCTCCTTACAGCCCGCCAATGGATTCTCTAAACACTTCTAAATTCCTGGTGAACAAGGTCAACATTCAGTTATAGTAGTGATTATTATGAGCCTCGAGTCCCATTATCTTCAATCACAGTAATTTGTGCACTACTATCACTGATTTTAGCCCACTGATGGCTCTGGGGCTCAGGGCCTGGACAAAGTAAGGCCATGCTGTGTTCTGACAGGAGACAGACAGCACCCAAGCCTATTCGGTCCTTATGTCTTGCTGGCACTATGGGCCACTATCTTATCTACTATTTTCTTAGTTTTGTTTTAGCTTTTGAATGGATGGGCCTGCTGTGCTAATACTGCAATGAGTGGGCAGTAAAAGCGGCAGGAGTATGATCGTGGAAAGGCGAACAGGTCTGTGTGTCTGGTTTTCCCTCTATGAGGGGTGAGCTTAATGCAGATTCCCAGGCTCGACCCTTAGAGCCCAGGCTCAGTGGGTCTGGAATGGGACCCAGGAATGTGCATTTTAGTAAGCACTCAGGTGGCAGTAGTATGTGTGTTCCAAAGGCCAGACTTGGGAAAGCAAGAGAGAGGTTTTCAATCTCCTTTTCTTATCTTTTCTTAAAAATGTGTCTGCTGACTCTCACTCATGGTGGCATTGCCCTCCTGCGCCTACTGATCTCTGAGTGTGCGCTCAATGTTTGTTAGATCTTCATCTGTGGGCATCTTCCAGGCTTAAACTGGGGTGCCAGGGAAGATTTATATCTGATCTGCCAAAGGCTAGGGGGCGCTGCCGACCCGGGACCGCTCAGGCCTTTTCAGAACTCTGGCTTCATGGAAGAGTCTAAGGTTTGGCTCCCCCTCCTTGCTGCTGGCCCAAGGGTTAGTGTCTGGATTATGTCACTGCTGCCAGGGCAGTTTTGTTCCTCCCTGCTCGATCACTACTTCCTGCTCTAATTTCCACTCAGAGTTTTTCCTTTTTTTGTGGGCAGGGGTCCTTTGGCAATCTCTGCTATTTCCTACAAGCCCGAGATCGCATCAGTAAGCATGCTTTATCTGGGATGTAATTGTTTTGCAGCAGGAAAGGGCCCACTAGAATACTGAATCCAACATGTTACCAGTGGAAGCCTTTTTGTTTTCAAATGCAGATGTTCTTACTTCTGCGAGGTATTAGGGGGATACATCATGGTGGGAGAGTTATTCATCAAGCAGAGGTCATTTGGCATCCCACAGCGTAGGAGGGTTGAAGGAACACACCTGATTATAGTTTGTGTGTTACTTCTCATGTAATTGCCAGTGTATTTGCATCGCTTTCTGCTCTGGGTGACTTGTTGATGCCTGATAAGATAGGGGTGTCTTGTCCAGGCCATGACAAATCCTACAGTTCTATTCGTGTCTGCACTTATCTTTTTCTTCTCTCTCGATTCAGTGAAGGAGGCGTTTCTCCTGTATCAAAATCCATCCCCACTTCATAGGTTTTGGATCCCATCCTCTAATCTTCTCAAGGACTTTGTTCCCTTTGGGATTCTTCCTCTGCTACACCTCATAGGCAGATTGCATCCCGAATGTGCTCTATTTCCCACCTTTAAAAAAGCTCGCTCTTGACCCAAGCTACCCTAACTCACTTTTCTATTCCCCTTTAGGATCAAATATCTCAAAACGTTTGTCTATGCATGCCGCCTTCACTTCTTCACTCTCCATTTACTTTGTTTTTATTTGGTTTCTTTTTTTAGCAAGGTGACCCACACTTGTATTTTTTTTTCCACACATGTATTTTAAAGAGTGATATAGTTCTATAAGACTTGTTATGAAAAACAGCAGTCTCTGCTCTGATACCCCCATCAGAGACAACTACCTATAACTCTTAGCTGATTTTTCTGACATTAACTCTGTGTTTTAAAATAAAATGCTAGTATTACACTACTTCTCGACCCCTCAGTTTTAAGCACTTAACCCTTAGGGTGAATGAAGATCCAACTCTCATCCTTTCCTCTTCCCAAAGCACACGCATGAACTCTCCCCATCCCTTACCTTCCTTTCATCAGGGTAAGGATATGGTTACATCATGATTTCTCTCAGTTCGAAAATCAGTGTTTATTATCATTATACAGTGAGGTTGAGAGCTGAGCCATGTAGTAAATCCAGATTGCTTTTTTTTCTCATACAATTTTTAATCTTCCTTGAGAATAACTTTCTTTTTATTTGCTTAGTTTTCTATTTTCTTATCACCAGTTCGACTTCAAACTGTCATTCTTTAACTCTTCTCTCAAAATGTTTCGATTTAGCTATCAGTTTTACCCTCTGGGAGAACTCTCTTCCGAGACCTTCACACCTTTTCCAGTCGGGATCTTCTCTGGCCTGCCCTCCAGACCTAGTGTATTGCTGGGGGTTCCCTTCATCTTTTTTCTGGGCCCTGACTCTAAACTCTTCTTTTTTTCTGTTTTGATGGAACACACCTCCCAGTCATTTCTTGAGAAAAGTATACAAGGGGTAAATTTTTTGAGACCTTGCAAGTGAAACTGCCTTTATTCTAACTTTTTACTTAATCAATGGCTTTGCTGCCCTAGTGTTGCAGAAAAATCAGACTGGCGAGAAACCAAGTACCACTCAGAGAGTTGGAGAACTCAGGTTTATTATGCCGGTGGTCCCAGAAGAGCTAGCGCTCTGAAGATCTGGGCCCCGGACTCAGGGGTAACCTTACTTTTATAGAGCGCATCTGCTTTTACCTAGACAGAACAAGCAAAGGGGAAGGTGAGTCTTCAGTTGATCTCGAGGTCACCCTGCCCTTCGGCCTAAGCGGCAAGCATGTCTACAGAAGCAGAACAAAGAGCTGATTACGAGGTTAGCGCTGATTACAAGGTTAGCCATTTGAGTGAAAAATTCCTCTTCACTAGTAGCAAACAGCTTTGAGTGAAACTGTTTGCTACTTTTGCTTATAGCCTTCTCCTTTCTATAAGATTTGGACGCAAGTTTACAGAGGAGAGGAGTTTGGGAGGCTGGGGCGTGAGTAGGGCAGGAAGTGAATCTAAGTCACAGCACTGGGTGGCACCAAGAACCATTGGTCTTTTTTTAAATTTATTTATTATTTATTATTATTTATATCGATAGCACCTGGTCTTCCTAGGTAGTCTCCCATCCAGGTACTAACGAAGCCCAACCCTGTTTAGCTTCCGAGATCAGACATCGGGCTTGTTCAGGGTGGCATGGCTGTAGACCATGGACTGTGGCTCCACTGGGGCACGAACCCAGGACCTTCTGTATGTAAAGCAGACGTGCTAACTGTTACACTATGGAACCACGTTCAAACCATTGGTCTTTCTGACAGCTAAGACTGCTTTTTGAGAAAGCTTGCTTTCCCCTGATCTGCCTCCCAAGAGACTTCTCAGTCTCTCAAGCAAAGAGAACCCACCTGAACCTTTGTTCAGATAGGTTTGGATACCACCATCTACTTTTCTTTAATTCTCTAATTACCCCTCTATTCCCCACTAAAACGTCTATACATTCTTGAGAGACCAAAAGAGATGCACTGTTCTTTCTGTATGAAGATTATTCACTAAGCTGCTTTTTTTTTTTTTTTGATTCTAAATTCTATTCTCATTTGAGATGCTTTGAGAAGCGTGAAGCCACCTGTTTTCTTACCTGTGAGATAGCAGCAATTCTCTGAGATTCATAAGTGAGTTGCTTGCTGGTAGCTGAGAACCTGAAACGCACATCAGCTAATTCAACCTTATGAAAATCTATCAGGAGGTTAGAATCAACAACACAGATAATTCAAACATTCTACCAGCCCATGGAATTTTTACTAGCTCATATCTCTTCAGTGGTGCCAGGATAATAACCTATGCAATATAGATAAAAAACAGAATCAAATCATCGTTCTTATATTTATGGCTTGTTCTTGGATTTGGTCATATGTTTATGAGGGAGTTTTAAACTAGGGAGGGAGTACTTTTCACCCCTATTTCCAGTAACTGTTCTATTTTTTTCAATCTGGAATAAGATTACTCAAAGCTTAGACACTGGTTGGAACTGGAAAATTTCTCCCAAGGCCCTTAATAATCTCAGGTTTCCTTCCCTGAAGAGTGGAAGAGACACAAGGAGCTCTCCCGTGATGGGGTTGCCCTTGGAGAAGACCTCGTGGGCCCTCTGCCTGGGTCCGTGACATGCGCAGCGACTTAGATGTGTGCAGGTAACCAGCCCCACGGGAACAGCTCTCAGATGGGAGATTGGCATGTCATCAGTACGTGGACTTTGATATCATGTAGACCTTGGTTTAAATCCTGCCTTTGCTGTTATGGTTGACATTGGGCAAGTCATTTAACCTCCCTATGTCTCAGTGTTCGCACTGTGAAAACGAGGCTTGTAATAGCACCTTCCTCCTAGCGTTGCTGTGAGGATTAAATGAGCAAATCCATGTTCGAAATGCTTATTCTATTAGAATATATAAGTGCGCCATATATGTTAGCTATTATTAGGCATAGGAACTGGGTGGAAGACCGCTGCCTCCCTCTGAGTGCACCTGATCCAGCTTGGGAAGCCTGTCTGTGTGTACCAAAGGTCCAGCTGATCCACTGTTTTTCAGAAAGGATGGATACTCTCCGGTGTCCACAGTTGGTTTCCATGGTTGCCTCTGGATGCAAAATGCAGCTACATCTGTGTAGAAACCTGGTCCTGCCTGTGATCTCTGCTTCCCTGACCAGAGGTGGGGACAGAGGTGTGGAAGGGATAGAGGCCTCCACACTTTTGTAGCCCCACTGGGCATGCACTAGCTTGTCCCCATTCTTTGTCTTGCTCCGCAGAGGCCAGGGCTTTAAGGTCATGTGAGAGAGCAGGTAAGGGCAGCCTTACAATGTCAAAGGTAGAACAGAGAGAAGACATGGCTGTTCCAGTCCGTTAAAAAAGAACAGAGACAAGAATAAAACACGTTTAAAGATTAAAATAATAGCTACCATTTATTGAATACTTGCCGAGTGTTAGGACTTGTGTTCAGAACTTGCCATGCACTCCCCCATCCCATCTTCCCAAAAACACTGGGAAGCAGATGTGCTCATTTCCGTTTCATAGGTAAGACAGAGGCCCAGAAAAGTGCCGATGGTCACAGTTAGTAAGTGTCAGAACCAGATTTGTTTGAGGGGGAAATGCAAAAAACATTTGAAATCCTGCTTTAATTACCCCCAATACAGGCAGAGTCAGATCAACCCCCTCCAATGGGCGGTGTCCAGAAGCTTCATGCACAGGGACAATATCCGCCTTCAAAACGCTCTGTGGGCACCACGGCTTCTTTTCCATCAGCTCCTGAGCTGCCAGCTCTCCCAGGATGCAGTGTTTCCATTGGCTAATTACAAATGAAAGACCTCATTGTCTGCTCTGCTCGTTTTTTCCCCTTCTCCCTATTTACTATAATCAGGAAGTCATGTTTTTTATTTAGGATGAGGCAATTACCTTTCTGTTGACTGAGACTAGCGGAAAGCAGACTGAACCTTATTTCCACAATTATTTTACAGGGGCAGGATTGACAGATGGGCTGACTTCCCAGCACCTCACCCCCACTACTCATATCTGTATCTTATCTGATGAAGGCATCAATCACAATAGCAACAGCCAAAATGGAATTGACTGTGTAAATGACTGTGGTCCTTATCCCCTTATCTGGGAAATGATAAATAAAAGTCACCATCTGTTCCCACGAGCTTTGCTGTGGTGTGGTCTAACTTCAGACATAAATATAGTTAACAGCCTGCCCACTTCTAAGAGCAGTATAATACATGTGAAAATAAATTTGTATTTTTTTTTTCACTTTTCTGAGACTCATTTTTATTTGCTCTGACTGAGCAGGCAAACAACTCCGCAAAAGGAAATAAATAAGATGCACCACATCTCTTTAATGTTTGGAGGTCTGGGTTAATTGTCATTTAATTATGCAAACAGCAAACAAAAATTGTCTAAAAGTGCTTGCTTGCTTGCTTTCTTTCTTTCTTTCTTTCTTTCTTTCTTTCTTTCTTTCTTTCTTTCTTTTCTTCCTTTTTCAGAGAAAGAAGCTCAATTATCTGGCCTACATTTTGCTACACAAACATTTCTGAGAACCTTCAAAAGCCCCAAGAAACAGTTTGCCTTTGTGCTCCTGGCCATGGACAGAGGTGAGGAGAACATTCTGCTCCACATCTTGAGCTTTGCCTTAGAAACCCAAGCCTTGCGCTCCCGGGCTCCTGGCATTGCAAACTAGCAATCTTCTGCCAAAAACATCAGCCAAAATCTATTCCATCTATTTCAGTTCTTCCCTTTCCATCAGATTATATCCTTACAGGTGCCTGCTGATTCTCAACTACACTTCAGATTCACATGTTGTCAAAATCTTCATGGGTTCAAGGTAAAGGTGCAATCAGAGATAGCTGATTCATGGGAATGGAGCTATTGTCTTAATGCCTCACAGAAATCCACAGAAAACTCTCTTTCTCCAAACTTGGGAAGAAGTTACAATCTGTCCTTCCTTGGTTCTAAAGAGAAGTAAGACTCAATGTCTGTGGACTAAGAGATCTAGGCTCTAATTGTTCTCACCCTGACATTTGGAGTAACCTTTGGCAAATTAGTTTTTCCTTATTCCAGGTGAAGAGGAAGTGCAGAAGACAATGTTATTAATTCATCCAGTACAACACTGGAAGACATAGATAATGATGGCTCTCAAGGTCCTTAAGAATGTGTAATGCTATGTGAATGTTTTATCAAAACTTTCTCTGGGTTTTCAGAATTCTTTTTGGAATTAGTTCTGGGGGATATGACTTTCTGGTTCTATTCTAATCTCTTATTCAGTCTCCTTTTCTTCAATGACAAACTATAATTTGAAGTTGTTCTGTCACTTAAAAAAATTATGCATCCACCTCATCACCACCAGGTTTTCTTCTCCAGGCTATTTCCAGTAGAATGTGACTCACGTTCCTGTGTGAGAGAACAAATCAGTTATCCATTACATCTTATCAACGAAAGGAAGTATAATGAAATCAGGAACTTGGAAACATCAGCAACTGCTTCATCCTGAGCTCTGTTTCGGGGTATGATAAAATGTCACAGGATGTTAATCCGGGCACTGAGAAAGATTCTGAAGACATCGAAAGAACTTGCTGAATCTCTTTAGATAACCCATAGGAGCTGACCTCTCTTCTCATGAGAATTATTTGGTTTAAAGATTACTGGAGGGAGAATTTACTCTACAGTGTCTAATTCCACATTTAAATTTCATTTCCTATATAAATGTTTTATGGTAACAGATCCAATTTATTTCTTTCCTCTTTTTTTGTGTGCAAAATTTCCTCTTTCATCTTTTCTGACTTCTTAAACCAGTCAAAAACTCATTTATCTTCTTGCCATTTTACTCTGTCAGTTTCCCTTGTTTATCCTGTCTGCATCACCTAAATTCAAGGTATATCCTACATTTCCCCCAGTAGATAGAGTCATTCTTCAAGGGTGAGCGATGTTGGAATGGGCCACTGTCAAATGACACTTACTGACTTTTTAAAACCCGGATGTGCGAGTGGAATCGGATTTTATACTTAGGGGTGCTAACTTTGAGCTTCCTTCCTTTAACACAAAATTACGATTTTTGGACCAGTGAGGATGTATCAGCAAGCCAAGACTGGGGATTGGGAGGGTGCTCAGTGAAAACTTCTTACAAATCCTCCAGAGGGAGAGCACAGAGCTACAGTTCCGGTTTGCCCACTGAAGCTGGAGAGGTGGGGTACTTGCTGAGGTTTGGCATTCAGGACTAAAGAGATTTTCCTTGGGTGTGCACCCCACTGGCCAGAAGGATTGCTGTTGTTGCTCCTCATTTGTATTACTGTTTCACTTGAAAAAATTGAGACATAAAGCAGTCAATCTGTCTTTGCTCTTTTTCAGATGACTGATCTTGACAGCAGGTTTGGGGGTCCTGCAGAGATTGTGTTTTGTCCTAGACCCTAACTGTCTCACCAAAGATCCCTTTTGTCCTGCTCACCATAGTTGGGCAGAACCCAGTGATGCTGGGCCACGGAAATAAGACCTAGAGGTGGAATGGCTTGGGCACTAAAGACCTCTGTTCCGTTTCCATAGAAACGAGCTGGGGTGGTACTCACCACAAGAGGTCTTAAAGCCACAGATATTTTATTTTGAGAATCTCATCAGATGGTGAATATACCACTCAGCAATAGCTTTTAAAGGCATCATCTACTGTACTGCTCTGGATGGCTTTGGCTAAGGCTTTCCAATTCCCTGTTCCAACCTTCCCTCCGTTAGAATCGTTCATTTTTTTTGTTGTTGTTGCTTTTAAACTCGATGGAAAAAGATGACCAATTCAAGCCAGTCAAGTTACAGATTCTGAACAGATGGTTTAAAATAATTTATTACACTTTACATATTTACATTTAATTTATTACATTCGTTCCTAAAGTTCTGGGAGAAAATTCAGTACCAACTAGAGAGTTATAATTAAAAGAGCACAGAGCCAGCAGTCAGAGGCTACAAGCTCCTGTGGAAACTTCAGCTCTACCAGAGATAACACCTTACTCTGTGCCTGGGTGACTCCACAGACCTCTCAGAGCTATGATTTCCCCAGATGGTAAAAATGAAGGACTGGATCAGCTGATCTCTAAGTTTTTCTGGGTTCAAGCTGTCTCTGAATTTATGGTGTTATGTAACAGCAAGAAGAGATTCCATGAAAAAATAAACGGTTGCTCTGTTGGTAATGGTTACGGCATTACCGTAACGGTGGTAAGAAATCTATTTGTAGGAAGGTTGAAGTAGTAACATCAGAGGGAAGGAAAAAGGAAGGTGGGAAAAGAAAAAAGTCTGCCCTCTACCAAGCTTCTGCTGTGTGCTAAGCAAATTCACAGACATGATCTCATGCGACGACGTGATTTCAGAGGTTTCCTCCTTCAGAGAGAAAGAGACGCCACTGCTGCTCCGTGTCTCAACAGTGCAGCGATAGCCAACGCCGATTGAATGCTTTCTGTGTGCCAGGCACCTCCCAGCACTTAACACGTTTTCACGAGATTAATTATCCCCAGTCGCAGATGAGGAAACTGAGGCACAAGGACCCAGAGGATCTTTCAGACTGAAGCTGGAAACTATTTTCATCCTGCAGGTTAAGCAGTGGCTGGAATATCAAACTCAGAGTCCAATTCTGGGACAGAAATAAGTTGCTTTTCCTAAGAAAGGGAGCAAGTCTGGGGACAGAAGAGATTGAGTTGGAAGTGGGGGAGGCAGGAGTGGGGAAGATGGAGCACTAGAAAACCAAAACAGGAAAGGCCAAGATATTTGGGGAAAGAGACATTCTCCGGATATCTTCCATATGCTGATGCCTCCGAAGATTATTTTTCTAGCTGAGATCTCTCACGAGTTCCAGACTTGGAGCCATGTAATCAGGAAAACTAGCATTAACAAAGCGACTTTTGCTATATTCTGGTAACCAAGCTAATTCTTTACATATGTGAACTCAAGTCTCTCAGCAATCTCAAATTCGATCAAAACAGTATTCCTCATCTACCTGCCATTTCCGACCTCTCCACCCTGACACAGTACTGGTTCGTCTCTATTCCTCTCCTCAGGAATTGCCAATCCTATCTACCCAACTCTTCCAACCCTCCACCATCATTGCCTCTCTCCTAGAGTCTCCTAAGCTCTCCCAGAAACCTCTCTGGCTGCTCTGCCCACCCTTACTCCACCCACCTCCAGGGACAGTTTGCTGAAGCAGATCTGATGCTGGCAGTGTGCGGCTTAAAGCCCCTCCACGTTTCCCACTGCTCTTGGGATAAAGTCCGAATCTCTTCCTGAGGTACTTTCCACACATGGGCTGGCTTAGCCTCCCCCTCCCTGTCCTCTCATGCTCACCTCATTTCCTTTGCTCACCATGCTCCAGGGGCCATCTTTCATTTTCTAGAACTCCCTGACACCTTCCCAATTCAGGCCCTCTTTCTGTTTGGACTGCTCTTCAGGTGGTGACACATCAAAGTAGCTGGTTATGAAAGAAGCATATCACTCTAAAACCAAAGGAAACGGAGTCGCCATTAGAGATCTTGAGAACACTCTGTGCCAGAGAACTGGTCCTTCTCAAACTGAAATATCCGGTGGGTGGGGGGAGGACACAGGACATCTGAATTCCAATGGGCTGGGTTAACTATGACATCCTGGATAAATGCATCACTGCCACCTCACACAGCTGAACTGAGGTTGAAGAGACCTGCTGGGGCCAAAGTCTGCAAGGGAAGGGCCACCCTGGACCCTGGGGTGGGAGCAGGCTCTGGGCTCAGCGTGAGCCCCTCGTCTTGGTTCAGTGAATCTTTATTTACTTCTGCCTTATGGATTCTCATTAGTGCCTGCCGGAGGGACGTCTAACAGCTCTGCCCTAATTCAGATCTTCTTTAGCCCAAATTCATGTAATAATTGAAGCAAACTGAATTAGTACAAAGAGATTCTTAATTATTTATTCAGTGGACATTTATCAAAGGCCTACTGTGTGCCAGGCAATGCCCTGGACTTAGCCCGTCTACTGGATGCTACATACTAAATGTTATAGACAATGAACTGTGGTCTACATTCTTTATGTTACATAGGACATCATGAATACTATTCCTGTATTCTGTATACTTTATAAGAAGTAGTAAACAGTACACACTGTGGTCTATGGACAGTAGGTAACATGCACAATATATCCTATGGCTAATCCACCAGCAGTGTTTTGCCATAATAGATATTTAGTAAATATGTGTTAAATGAATGAAAACTCATTCAACATCATGTTCTATTCTGGCATTGGCAGTGCCTAGCCATCGAGGATTTATTCTTTCAACTCTTTCTTAGCCCTTTCTGTAAGAGCAGTTTCCTCCTTTGACCACGTGTTCTGGCTTCTTTGGGACAGGTAAATTCATCTGCCCATCTAAGTCTGAGCTGAGTGTGCACCAGGGAGTGAAAGGTGGTGGGCCCTCAGAGTGTCAAGGCTGTCCGGTGGGTTTGGAGGGAAGCCAGCCATGCCTCCCGGCCCCATCCAGAGAGGGTGTCCAGATGTCCCATGGTTCCTGGTCCTCTTTTGCTTTCTTGAGGACAAAGTTCGGATCACCAAGTGGCAGAACTGGAAAGGGTATTAGTAAGAGTCTACTCCAATTCTCAGTAATTATAGGTTCCACTTCCTACTCCTCAAACCAGCTAAAACAGCCACTGGGGGCTGACTGCTCATTAATTCTTAGTGGCAATACTTTCTCTCCAGTTTTCTGGGGTTTTCTCCAGCTCCATTGCTATTAAACAAGTGGCCAGGAAGCTTGAGGTTCCTTCCTAAGCGCTTCAGTTCTCCCCAGGAAGGATGAATAGAACGAAGGAGGAAGGGGAAGGGGAAGGGGAAGGGAAGGGAGGGAGAGAGAGGGAGGAAGAGAGGAAAGTAGGGAGGATAGAAGTTAGGATGGATGGATGAGTGGATGAATGAGAGGTGGAGGTGGATGGATGGATGCGCTGAGCCAGGGAGCTGTAACCCCGCCCGCGGGGCCAAACCCGTCGTTGGACACCCCCATCCCCACCCCGCCCCTCCGCTCCTGCGCCCCCGCCGGCTGGGGCGCACGCAGGGAGACCGCGGAGGAGAGAGGACGTGGGGCGCAGGGGTGGGCTGCCTGGGCGAGGGGAGGTGGGGAAGAAGAGGTGGGGCAGGGGAGGGCCTTGGACGCGGGAGGAGGGGCGCGCGGGGAGAGGGCGCGGCGGGAGCTGGGCGCCTGGCTGCTGCGTGGACCGGCTTGGGGACGCGATGCCACCGCCACCGCCTCGCCTGCCGGGGCTGCGCCGCGGGGGCTGAGCCGCCGCCGGAGCCGGGAGCCGAGCGGCCGCCGGGCGTGCCCGCGGTGCGGGAGGATGGGCTGCGGCGGGAGCCGGGCCGATGCCATCGAGCCCCGCTACTACGAGAGCTGGACCCGGGAGACCGAGTCCACCTGGCTCACCTACACCGACTCCGACGCGCCGCCCAGCAACACCACGCCCGACAGCGGCCCCGAGGCTGTCGGCCTGCACGCGGGTGAGCGAGCCCCGCTCCTGCGGACCCCCAGGCTCCGGGAGGCCGGGTCACAGGAGGGAAGCAGGAGGGGGAAGAGGGGTCGCCAGGGGCAGCGCTGTCCTCCGGAGAATTTGGGGTGTGGAGAGGGAAGGAGGGAGACAGACAGACTGGAGCTGCCTGATGCTGACTGACAGACCCAGGCCCAGGGATCGAATCGGACTCTCAGCGGAGGCGAGCTACCCCACCCCACCCACCCCCTACCCTTGCCGCGCGCGCGCCTGGGAAACGGAGTACTTTGCCTAGCAAGGGCCAGGACCAGCTCATTGGCTGGGGTCGAATGGAAGGCAGCCACCTGACACGCACACCTGTCCAGCCCACCCACGCCCCTGGCCTGCCCGGGTTCGCCTCTGACCCGCTTTGGTTTATATGCCCCGTCAGGCCTCCTGCTCCTAGCCGTGTCATTTCTGCATCCACTGGCAACCTAGCCCCTCTCTTCCTGGACGCGTCGCCTGACCCACATTGTCTGGGTGGAGTCTTCCTGGTTGTTTTGCTTTTTCTCTCTGCCAGGCAGGTGTCGCCCCTCTAGCTCCGAAAACCAGAACCCTGGTTCAGGGCTATTAAACGCCGGCCGGCCTCATCCCTGGTTCTGTACTTAAGCTTACTTTTCAAGCTGTTTCATAGTGAAGGACTTCCCTCCCTACCCCTTGGTGCCTCAATGCTTTATATGAGGCAAGGCATAAAAGCGGATTAAGACTATAAAAATTAAATACTCTCACCTAGGTCACTCCTGCTCTAGCAGGAATCTGATAGAAGGATATGCAAAGAACTTCCTGGTCCAGTCACGAAATCAGTTGTTATTATTATTATTATTATTATTATTATTATTATTTTATTTAGCAGACACTCATAATTGTAGGGTAGAGATGAAAATAGACTAACTGTAGCCACAGACTGATCACACACAGACATTAATCATAAATCTATTGGTGATGTTAAAATCCAACTACGTATTACATGGATATTGTCAAAAGCCAGACCAGTATTTGGGTTAAAATGTTTATCCATTTCCTGACCCATTTATGTTGTTGGCACTTTTGAATAATGAAATCTAAAATAGAAAATGAGATTAATTTGAAGTATAATGTATAGTATAAGGAGGAGGAAAGAAAAATGAACTACTTTTAAGAGATTAATAATTCTAAATCCATACCTCCTAAATAAGAGCTGTCACCTTAATCTTGAGAATTGGTTTCTCTGTTGTTTAGGACCAAAGCTGGCTCTTTTTTCACATGAACTTTGTGATTTCCTCCTTTTTAAAAGCTAGAACTGTCAGTGAAAACTGTGCAAGGCATAACACTACATTTGTCTCTAATTTTTCTGATACACAGTAACAAACAATGGATATTTTATGTTGCCGATGCTTTCAAATGATGTGTTGGCCAAATTCAATGTCAGAATGAGGATAAAACTTGAGCCTTCAAAAGGGACTTGGTGTTAGACGTAACAGCCTTTCTGAGGGAGGTGTGGTAGTTCTCAGCAGTCAAAGGCCAGAGCTGCACTCCAAGAAAATAAGGTTAAAAAGATCTAGAGTGAAAAAGAACAAAGTATAGCATCAGGAAATGGTTGCCTTGGTGACTGGGAATATATGGTGTGCGTGTGTGCATGTGTGTATGTGCGTACATATTTATGGGTATTAGAGAGTTATTACGGTATGGCTAAATATGTACATTTTATTCATTTCCAATGCTTATTCCCTTATTTCTCTGCCATCCTGAGTCATAGCCCGTCATGCATTGTGAGAGCTGGCTTCTGCAACAGGTGGGACCTGGGACAGGCTTGCTCACTTGTTATGCCCTGCCAAACGTGGGACAGCCCTGCCAGGCAAGTAGTCCCGAAGACCTGCAACGCTCACAGGAAAGGCTCAGCTTCAGTCCTAGGACAGCAGCCTAAAATTGGCAAGACTCTTAGATGGGCAAGATCATTTCAATTCCTTAGAAATTTCCATCAGCCTCAGGAGAGAGGGACATTTCTGAAAATCAAGATGGAATCAAGGCTTTGCTGGGGGTGTAGTAGCATTCCCTAGGGCCTTTAGAAAAGTGGCTTCGTTCTTAAGGATTTTGTAGACTGAGAACTGGACATCTTTAGTCATAGTGATCATTTGAGAAAAGTACAAATCTCCTGGGTTTCAGCCACCCTGGGAAATTAGCCAGGGTTCTTTATTCTTTTCTTCCTTCCTACCCTCCCTGTCTCACCCATCCCTGCCAGTCCTCCACCCATGAACTCAGTCCCAGGCTTCTGGGGGGGCACCTTCTGGCTCACAGTGACTGGGTTATGACAAGAAGCTGGAATGCCATTTTTTCCTGTTTCCATCAACCTTTTCTGTTGCGGGACAAAAGGAAAGGCTGGATTCAGGTGAGTCCAGATTGTAAAACCACAAAAAAAATGCCTTTATTACTAGAATTCTAGAGCTAGAGAGGGTCTCCGAGGTCACTTATTCAAGGAAGATGGGACTCAGTTAAATTGCCTGGTCTGGACATTCTCGCAACCACTTCGTAGCTCTTACTCTCAGTTCCCTTTGTCTTCAAGGCTCCTTTCTGGGCCCCTGGTCACTCTCCTTTAGTGTCAAATCAAAGCTTCTTTGCTTCTGGCCACCTCATCCTCAGAAGCTCTGAGGACAGGGAGTGGGCTCATTATCTCTGTGTCTTCTGTGCTAGCATTGTGGAGAGCACATGTGAGCCCTGGCTGGGATGTTTGAAGGTTTTCTGTAGAAATCAGGACTCTATCTAAGCTTACCCTTCGTACCTGTCGTCTGTTCGATTCCCTCTCTCTTTTCTCTTCCCGGAAGTTCTCGCTATTGAAGTTTTCCCACAGGTATCTGTTTAACCCAGATTCTCCCAAGTGCACTTATGATCCCACAGCTTCTTTTTAAATAGTCTCCTCCATTTTACCCTCCTCCACTGAAATACCAAGCCTAGCTCAAAGGTTCCGTTTATTCTGGAGTGCCCCCGCAATGCCATACCCATGTCTACCAAAAAACCCTACTTAAGTATATCTGCTTGTAAACTTCACTTCAGTTTCGCTTAGTTCCATCTAGATGGAGGGCATGTCACCTGATGGAGGGCATGTCACACCTTCAGTAAGTGTGGGTGGAATGGGGGCATGTTTACCTGCCGGTCCCACAAAGGAAAGAGCTTCTTGCCTCCTCCCTACTCAGAAAGTGATTCTGATTCTCTGGTTCTCATTTTTGGAGATCATTTCCACTAGCAAGCAGAATTCAATTAAGTTTTTAGATTTGGATATTACCTAGGCTGGAAGTAAAGACTTAACCGTATCTGATATCCAACGCTTTCCTTTGTCATCAAAGCCTGTCTCTCTGTTACAGGAGGAAATTAAATTGATCTGGCATGATTTAGTCCTCATAAAATCAGTTCGCTGGATTGATTTTTACTTTTCTTCTCTGATGGGGGTCTCCCGAAGAGAAATGGAGACTGAGGTCACTGCGCCCAGCCTACTTCAGCCATCCCATACATTAATAGCTTCCTAGCTTCACTTTGATTTGATCGCAGTTCCTATCAATTACATCCTCGAACATCCCCTTTTGTACTGTTATTTTTTTTCTAATTTCTCTAGAGAATGAAATTTCTCTGAAGTGCTTCTACTTTACAGTTTTAAATTGCTATAATAATTGCTTTAGTAAATTCCACCTGGAAGATTGCACAATTAGAGACTCATGGCAAAGTGATTTACCTAAATAAATGGAACTATGTCAAATTAAATGACGAGCACTTAATATCACCTTTAGCTAACATGTATTGATTACTTACCAATGGCCAGGCGCTGTCTCAGTGGCACTGTATGTAAGTCACCTCGTTCAATCCTCACAGCCAGGATGAGCTAGGAACTATTACTAACCTCTTTTTGCAAGGGAGAGCTGAGACTGTGCAGTAACTTGTCCCAGTCCAGGACATCCAAAGCCTACTCTCCTAAATACTGCCTTCCTGATTAATGGGAGATTAAGTATGGAATTCTTGATTTTACAGTTGATGGGACTCAGAGTCTAGTCTGATCTCTTGATAGCCTAGTCTGGTCTAGGACAGCACAGTTTTTTTCTGCAGCATCGCTGAGGATGGGACATCTCCTCCCTAGGGAAGCAGCCCTCCCACAGCCTTGTGGAGCAGTTCCCCTTGTGATAAATTCTTCCCGCTGCCTTGTAATTTCTACCTGGTAAACTCCAGGCCCTGGGGATCCAGTCTGCATAGACAACTCTTTCAGTATTTCAAGATTGCCGTTGCATCTCTTCTTATCATTGGTCCTCCAGGCCAAACACATGCAATGCTTTCTGTCATTTCTCAGACCTCTATGTCTATGGGCTTAACCATACTCTTCCAAACATACTGTTTGGTTTGTCAAAGTCCTGTTGATACAAGGGGACCCATGGTTAGCTCCAAGCTACTAATGTCAACTGAGCAGCATAAGGCAACATGAGATATACATGATGTGGGCACTGAACCTCTCCTGGTGCAGGAAAAATCAGATTAGGGTTTGTTTGTTTTCCTGTTATTGTCACCATATTAACTTATGACTCACATTAAACTTGTGATTTGTTAAAACCCTTAGATCTTTCTTTTTAGTCAAATTTAGGGAGATTGTCTGTGTTTTTACTACTTTATACCCAGCACCTGGAACAGTGACTGAAGTGACACTCAATAAATGTTTCTTGAATGAATTTTCCCCCTGTGAAACCTGCATTTTTACTATTGATTTCAGTAACCTAAATTTGAGATTTTTGTATTTATTCTCATTAAAATTAATTTTGTTTGTTTCAGTTTAATATGTAAACTTGCTGACCTCGATTCATTTTGATAGAGTCATGAAGACAATATTCTAGGTCTTTATTTCCCTATGTTGGAGGCTAAAGATAAAATACATTTATTTGCTCTTTTGTTCATTCACTATGAATTTGGCACAAAGATGAAGAAGATACGTTCCTTGACCTCAAAAAGTTAATAGTGTAGTGGAGACACATAAAGGCGGACATTGGGGGGCAGCATGGGGGAAGGGTGCCGGAGGAGAGCAGGGGCCTGAGCAGTTCGTTCTGCGTGAGGAGGAGCTAGTGTGTGTGTTATATTTTTATATTGTTATATTTTTAAGTAAAACTTGTTACATTTTTAAATAATTACTGAAAAAGTCCTGCCCTTCAAGGAGGACAAGCTCTGCTATCTAGGTAAGGGGTCTTTTTGCTCACCATTGTATCCGAATGCCCATTGCTGTGCCAGCTATAGTAGGACCTCAAGTGACCTCTCCTGAATGAATACATCCCCTACAACTTCCATGTGTCTATTTCTTCTTCCTGTAGTCCCCAGAGATGATGTTTTCTTTCCTCGAAAGTTCCATCTCCCTCCTTTTTGAGTTCTTGTCTACCTGATTGTTTGCATGGTAAAAAACATCTGCATTTCTCTACAGCCCCCTTTGCCAAACACAAGCCTCTTTGTTATAAGGGTTGTTTTGTAAAAATCACTACTGAAAACAGGTGGTAACAAACCTAGGCAGTTTGTAAAGGTTTAGAAAGTCTCCTGTTTCCATGGTCCTTGTCTCCTGGGAAGACAAGGCTCTCATCCTGCCACAGGCTCTTCGGACACTTTGTCCAGCAAGTATCAGTGATATAGCACTGGTCACATTGTGTTGCTGAGTCTTGTGCTTGCCTCTGGCTCAATAGTCCTTGAACTCTCTGCACAACTGATACTTGCATGTCTGGTATTCGCCACACATTTTTTGAATGACTGTATAAATGAAGAAGTAGATGAATGACTTAGCTATGCAAATGAAGTTTTGTGTGTGTGTCTTATGCTCTCTTTCCAGAGTCTTGTCTTAGGTGATTTTGTCTTAGACATCAGTCCACTGAATTGTGTCTTCGTTGGACACTAGGTAAATCTATTCTGATTCTAACTGAGGTGAATTTAATGCTCCAAGCTGGAGCCTCAGTGGGAGGAAGGTAGTCTCTCTCAGTTGGCAATGAGTCTCTTCCTGGCTCATCCTGCACTCAGCAATCCCTCAGGCTTGGACCCTTGGAGGTCCTGCCTTCGCCTTGGGTTCTGTGCACCTGTGGCCCACAGCACCTTCCTCCTGAGAAGGCCATCCTGTCCTTTAGTGAAGTTGGGTGTCCGAACCTGTTGTCTCTGGCCGACGGTGCCTGGGCTTTCATCCAGGAGCTATTCCATGTAAAGTCATGGCCTCTAGCCACTCTCAGAAGACCATTTAGCTTCTGTTGCAAAATCCTATCCCAGCCAGGATTCCCACAGAGCTTCTCTGGCGGGTCTGAGTGCCACCTTTGCTTCCATCTGTAGAGGAGACTGGATGATATACCCTGAGCTACATTGTCATCTAGCCCTTTTCAGTTTAGCTACTAGCAGCTTTCACTTCCTGATATGCTCTCCTCCCAGTCCCTCTCCCTCACTCTGTTGCAGAAAAGATCCAAAATTAGACTGGCAAGGAAACAAGCAGCACTCAGAGAGTTAGAGAACTCAGGTTTATTACGCCAGCCGTGCCAGAGAAGCTAGCGCTCTGAAGATCTGAGCCCGGAGCTCAGTTGGTACATTCCTTATATAGACCCTTTTTGGCACAGGCTGATTGGTTAATTTGTCCTCAGACCTTTACAAAGCAGCGGGGAGAGTTGCTATGATTGCAGGTAGTTATAGTGCCAAAGGGCGAGAGTTGCTATGGGTTACTGGCAGTTACAAAGTGTTACAAAGCTTGGAAGTTGCTGGGGGCGTACAACATTGCATTTGTTGCTTAGACAGATCAAATAAAAGGGAAGGTGAGTCTTTAGTCAATTTTGAGTACAGCCCATGCAGCAAGCATATTTTCAGAAGCAGAACAGAGAGCTGATTAACCTTTTGAATGAAAATTCCTCTTCAACCCAATCACCTCTATCTCTCCAGAGATAAAGCTCTTTTAGAATGTGGTTATGGGCTGAACTGTGCCCTCCTCTCAAATTGATACATTGAAGTCCAAACTACCCCCCACTCCCACAGTACATTGGAATATGACTTTATTTGGAGATGGGGTCTTTATAGAGACACTCAAGTTGAAACGAGGTCACTAGGGTGGGCCCTAATCCACTATGACTGGTATTCTTATAAAAAGGGAAAATTTGGACACAGACATGCACAGGGAGAACACCATGTGAAGATGAACGCAGAGATCAGGTTGATACTTCTACAAGCCAAGGAAGGCTTAAGATTGCCAGCAAACCACCAGAAGCCAGGAGAGAGGCATGGAACAGATTCTCCCTCAGCCCCCAGAGGGAACCAACCGTGCCAACACCTTGATCTTGGACTTTTAGCCTCCAGATCTGAGAGACAGTAAATTTCTGTTGTCAAGTACCCCGTGTTTGCAGTTCTTAGTATCAGCAGCCCTGGAAAATTACGAATGTGTTTATGAGCACAAACACTGTGAACATTTCAAAATAATGAGATTGGGTCTATTTCCTCATTTAAATTCAAATAGCATTTATTGAGCATCTACTATATGTGAGAATTTTTTTTTTTTGGACATTAGTTTACATAACTCTCTAAAATGACCTCATAAGCCACAATTACCACCATTTAGCAGATGAGTAAAGTTCAGTGAGATTAAGAAATAGAGCGAGGTCACCCAGCTAGGAGGTAGAAGAGCCTGGATCAGCATTCAGGTCTCTCATTTCTAAATCCAGGGCAGTGTCCATTTCACCAATCGCTAAATACAAATTTAGTGTCCTCCTCCCCCGCGTCTGCCTTTGGCTTTCTTGACAATATGAACCACTGGGAATGGGGCCTCCTGCCAGCATTGACGAGGCTGAGGACACAAGGCTGAGGACACTTGCATTCCCGCGGCTAACGCTGCCCCTCCTAGTGCCGAGAGCCTGGTGCTGAAAGCCTGAATGGCTACAGGGGCAGCTCACAACATCACCTGCCTTCCAGTCACCTGATGGGCTCATTACCGGTGAAAGTCTGTGGGCAGAATAACACTTTTTTCTGGTTTCAAATGCAATGCATATTCCTCATAGAAAATTTAGAAGTATAGAGAAGTACATAGAAGGAAACAAATGCTTTTGTCAGCATTTAGGTTCCATCCTTCAGGTCCTATGTCGAGGTGTGTAGGGTGCATGGTGCATCTTCTATGGGAGTCGTGTTTAAAGTTAGAGGAGTACGGGAGAATTTCTTAAATTGCTTGGAAGCTCAAAAGCAAAGAAAGAAAACTTTTTTGATTCTCTTTGTGTTTAGAAAAATATCTGGAGGTAGTGGGAGCTGGAGTCCAGTTTTAATGTAGGGAGGAGACAAGAGAACTAAAATGTTAAACCAAGCTATATTCGGAGACTGCAATATGCCGATCGGCCCTGCAGCCAGACCAAGAGGAAAGCTGCAGAGCGAAGGAACATTTCTGCTGGGATTGCTAACAACCCATTTCCCCACGCCATGAAGGGAACACAGAATAAAATCATTTATTCCCTGTGGCTAAAATCCCGGGGAACCTATTGATCAGAGGTGGGGAATTACTAGCAGGCCTTTCAAGCCACATGTTCTTACCTGCTCTTCCCCTTCCTCACTGTATGTATACCAAAGGAAATGAGTAAACAAAGTCTTTAAACTATAATTCACAGAAACTAAAGAATGATATATAAACTGAATTCCCCAACACTCAGTGCCTGTATTGTCTCTCACTGTCCCCGTCTCTATTTTCTCTGTCCCTCTGAGTTTCTCTTGGTTCCTCTCACTCTCTGCCTCTAAGAGGGTACCACACTCTATGGAGCGTTACCTCTTCTCTTATAAACTTTCCTTTGACTCTGACTTTGGCAGACATTCGAATTCTTTCTCGTGCTCAGCCAAGAATCCTTTTCTCTCTCTGTGCAGGGCTTGAGTTCCCCCAGCTTGGGGAATTTGCCCTGTCCTGCATCAGTTTGAATAGAGGAAGAGCAGCGGTAAAGGCCATGGATAAGTGAAGGGGTTTTTCTCCCTTTTTTTGTTTTCAATACTGAGCACGTGTTAGTTGATTTCAAGTGAGTTACATACCAGGTAAATGCAACCTGTGACTTCCACTGTGCTGAAATTCTCCTGTGCCCTCTCTTACCAGTCTCCACCCTCCACAATTGGCTCAGGTTGATCATACTGTTTTATATTCTACCCAGAGGTTTTCTAGAATTTACTGTTGCTTTGTGTATGTAGAAATGTGGCCTTTGTGGGTGTGCTGGTGTGTGTGTGTGTGGGGGGGTATTGGGTGTATATAAGTGTGTGTGTGGTATGAGTGTGTGTGTGCACACGCACGCGTGCGTGAGTGTGTGCAAGTCGGTTGGCTGCCTAGTTTTCTGGTTGGTACAGCCCCATATGCTTCCAGCTCTGGGTCTCTGTGTCATATGGGATAGGTACAAAGTGTCTGCCTACATCTTGCCACGTGGCTTCTATGTCATGAAGCAAAGCCAGAAACCTGGGTAGATTTTTCTTAATTTAGCTCCATCTGGTTTTCGAGTGGTGCCAGTTTCTCTCAGATTTGGGGGTTGGGTTGTCTGGGGTGATGAGTGGCTTGGTCTTCTTCTGTCTTTGTAGGCATTATAGTGGTGAGTAGGGCAAGGCCGAGTCAGCGGCTGCTAGCCAGACGCCCTTCAGCCAGAAGTCCAGCCCAGAGTCTCTTGACCTTCTTTCTCCTCAAGCCACTATACCACCCTTCGGTATAGCCACGCCCACAGGACCTCCCAGCCAGATTTGGGCTGTTTACAACGTGATACACTTCCTCCCCTCCAGTGAGCCAGCGTCTCATAGGCATCATGATCTCTAGTCTCTGGACGTTTCTCTGCTGTTTTCAGCATCATCTTCTTTGTTATTTTGCTTGGAGATAGTATAGTTTAGTGTTTAAGGAATTAAACTTTAACAACAGACATTTACCAGCTGTGTGATCTTGAGCAAGTTTCTTAGCTTTTCTGGGTTTCAGTTTCCATACTGTAGAATGGGAATCAGTTTCCATAATGTAGAATGGGAATTGAAGAATTCATGTCTCACTAGTGTGAAGGGTGTCCTGTTCCAGTGCTGCCCATCCCAGCACACGGGATCCCCTCATCTCCTCAGTCCTACACTGGGCTCATCATGTCAACCACAGACCCGGGGTCACCCTTCCCCTCTGCTCCTTTCTGAGCTGCCCGGCCTTGCTGGAGTAAGACGCGACATAGGTGATTGCACCCAATAGCTATCCAGGGTCTAGGACCTCAATGTTCTTACCACCTCTCGGCAACTCTGTGAATTCCTTATTAACGCGCTGTGATAGTCCCCAGGTAATGGCTCCCAACACTGTCCTGTTCTTTCCTTCTGGATACTAAGAAACCGAAAGACTTGCTATGAATCCACCCATCTTTCTCTTTAATGACCTTATCATTGTACGTCCTTCTTGTCACTTGAGCATTTTTAAGACAACTTTTACTATCCTCCCTTCAGATCTGCCTGTTTGGATTCTAAGTGCCCTTGTGACCACAGGTGAGGACATCACAGGCAGTTCCTTTAGAATGAAAGTGTCCTCTGCATCTCCACTGGCCCTACCTGAGCCCCAGCCACTGTCATGTTTTACTTAAACCTCTGGATTAGTCTGCTTCCGTTCTTGACTTTGATAAGTCATTCATCATGTCATAGAGAGAACAAGCTTTTAAAAGCATATATCAGGTCCTGTCACTCTTGTTTAACACCTTCTGGTAGCTTTCCATTCTGTTATGCATAGAATAGAATGCCAGCCCCTTTCCCTGCCTGCATGACCTGGTCCCTGCTGC
>NW_024354502.1:19040692-19041249 GCF_902729225.1 Pteropus medius | reverse complement strand
TTCCAGTCTTGCTGGCTTCCTCTCTGTTCTTCGAACACCCCCACCACTTTCCTGTCACCAGGATTTTGCACTTGCTGGAATATGTTCTCCCTCTTCCTTCTCTTTATATGGTTGACTTCACCTCACCCTTCAGCTCTCCTTGGAGAGAGCAGCCTTCCTGAGTTACTAGCCAGCTATTTCCTTCCTTACACCATAGCCTGTCATTATCTTGTTCATTCATTGTTCATTTCTTTACTCAGCATGGTGCCCCATGGCACAGAGCAGACTCAATGAATAGTTGTTGAATGAAGGGAACCCTCCTCACCTTTCGTATCAGGTAGGAATTGTAGGAGTTGTGTTTGGCAGCATGAACAGAAACCAGACGAATGTGGCTTAGTGAGTAGAGGGTTTATTTTTGCACTTAACGAAAAGTCTGGAGGCAGGCAGCTGCACCGCTCTAGGATGCCATCAAGGATCAGGGCTCTTTGAGCTTATTGCTTTGCCATCCTTCATATGTGGATTTCATCCTCATAGTTGCAAGATGCTGCAGCATCTTAGTGCAGATAGGAAGAAGGGGA